>NC_064261.1:5410000-5710000 GCF_003254725.2 Canis lupus dingo | reverse complement strand
TCTTGGGTGGCTCAGTTGGTTGAGCTTCTGACTCTTGATTTCCACTCAGGTCATGATCTCAGAGTAATGAGATCAATACCCCCCACCTGCCCAGTCCATTTCTGCCCTGGGTGTGGAGCCTGCTTAAGATTGTCTCTCTCCCTCTCCCTCTTCTCCTCTCTCCTGGTCACTGGCACGTTTTCTTTCTCTATAAATCAATCAATCGAACAATCAATCAATCAATCGAACAATCAATCAATCAATCAATCAATTTTAAAAATTAAAAAAAATAATAAAAATACTTTAAAAGTAAAGTAAAAAGGACAAAGCATTAAAAATTCAGTGATAATGTTTCATCTGCTGCATCAATACTACAAAGGGAACCATTTTGGGGTACAGATACTGACAAAGACCAAAAAAACAAGTAATACAATTAAAATGCCAAAAACACAAAGCCAGTAGTCTCTCTTGGAATTCCTTGCTATAATAAATTAGGTTTTGTAAACTTCTGAAAAGAAGGGTAAAAATAGGTGGAAAAGGTCCATTTAGGGGGCACCTGGGTGGCTCAGTGGTTGAGCGTCTGCCTTCAGCTCAGGGCTTGATCCCATGGTTCTGGGATCGAGTCCCACATCGGGATCCCTGCATGGAGCCTGATTCTCCCTCTGCCTGTGTCTTTGCCTCTCTCTCTGTGTCTCTCATGAATAAATAAAATCTTTTTTAAAAAGGGTGTTTAGGAAAGTTTCATAAAGATTTGAGCTTCTAAAGATAGTAAAGTGATGAGAGATTGAAATCTAGGCTTATAGTTTCCTATGAAACATCCTATTTCAATCCTCAGCAAGTCTTTTTTGACTACACATTATAATGTATTTTATCACGTTAGACTTTTGAGTTTGAAAATAGCCTATCATCTGTAGGGGTGAATTGTTGAAGAATATTGGGAATGATTCCCTGAGGGAGCAATTATAATTGTTTAAGGATGGTAAGTAAGAAGAGAAAAAGTATCCATGTCACAGGTCACATTAAATTCCGCATTGCCCATATGGGGGTTGGAAGAGAAGTGTGGGGGAAATTGTTGATACAATTTCTGCTGGATTGGCAGAGTTATTGGTTTCAGACATTGGTTTTTGAATAGAAATGTTGAATTTGGGGTGAGATACCCAAAGCGCAGCTCACTTTCTTGGAAAGCCATCACTCTTTCCTCAGTTCAACTACAGAGCGTTGCAAGTTCACTCAGCGTGGAGAGGCAGCTCTCCCTTCTTAACCTACAGTCATCTCTAAGACATGAATACAAAATTCCTCTTAATTCTGAAGACGTTTGTCTTCCCATCAGGTAAGCAAAGCTTCTCTGAATTCCGGTCAGCAAACAGAGAAGTAGACTAGCTCCAAGAACTGTTCTGATCATAATTTCCAACCAAACTAATCAGCACGGCAGTGCTAAGTGGCATGTCATTGTGAAATGGGCCATTGTGAGTGCTGCTTCATGTAGATAGTTGTGCAGCTGGACTTGAAATGAAAAAAGAAAAAAAAAAGCAGAAAACAATTCTCACAAATTATTCTACTGTCTTTTTCATATATGTACTTATACTGTATAATTATTGTGCCTCTTAGCATCTCTTCTTTTCTCTCCATTTTTAAATTTTTATTTTGTTTAAGATTTTATTTATTTATTCATGAGAGATACAGAGAGAGGCATAAACATAGGCAGAGGGAGGAGAAGCAGGCTCCATGCAGAAGCCCGATGCAGGACTCCATCCCAGAACTCCAGGATCACGCCCTGAGCCAAAGGCAGATGCTCACCCACTGAGCCCCCCGGAGTCCCCTCTCTCTTTTTTGTAAATTTAAATTCAATTTGCCGCCATATAGTGCATCATCAGTTGCAGATGTAGTGCTCAAGAATTCATCAGTTGGGTGTAACACCCTGTGCTCATCACATCACATGTCCTCCTTAATGCCCGTCACCCAGTTACCCCACTGTGGCTTCTCACACTGACTACCCACATTTTATCACCGGATATATTAGACAGTGAGTCTTTCACCCAGCTAAAATGCAGTTGTAATCACCATTTTGTAGAGAAAAGTGAACTTAGCTAAACACAAATTCTTTCATCTTGTGAGGCTGGGCTGCAGTCACAGATAGAAACAACTAATGATGACTCACTACATATAGTTTAAACTTTGAGAAAATGCAAACAGAGACGTGGAGAACTCTCCACTCTTGGTGGTTAAGGATCTGAAACTGCAAGGTCTTCTATTTTTTTTTTTTAAAGATTTTATTTATTTATTCATGATAGTCACACAGAGAGAGATAGAGAGGCAGAGACACAGGCAGAGGGAGAAGCAGGCTCCCTGCACCGGGAGCCCGATGTGGGATTCATCCCGGGTCTCCAGGATCAGCCCCGGGCCAAAGGCAGGCGCCAAACCGCTGCGCCACCCAGGGATCCCTGCAAGGTCTTCTAAACGTGGGTGAAAGAAGTCTCAGCAAAATTAGAAGGATCGAATGTTTTCCATTTCCTCACAGATGAAAGAAAAACATTTAATACTCTGAGTTATATGAAAATAGTGTCCTTATATGCATTTTTCTATTCAGTGAATGTTGCATGACACCCAAACTTTGGAATACGTTATTCAATCCTGTGTAACTAAACCTTTAATCATGGATTGTCTTAATTAATGAAATTTTGTCATAGTAGATTTTAATTTGGGATCTCTGATTTGGCAAAGGCCTATGTCTTCGTGATTCTTTGATTGGTCAAATGGAATTGGAATGTCTATCTGATCTAACCTGGAGTAAACAAGCAAAAACACTCTATCAAATTTCTTATCTCAGTGAAGAATCTGGAATTCATGTTGAACAAACCATGTGACCTTTCATAGTGGTGATGAGGGGCTTTTAGGTTAAGAAAGAGATTTGGATTCTCTCTCTGCTTTTTTATAATATTTTGGGCAAACGAATTAGCCTTTCTGAGTCTTAAATTTCTCATCTATAAAATTCAGTTGGTTTTATGACTCATTTCTTTTTTAAAAAATATTTATTTATTCAAGAAAGGCAGAGACATAGGCAGAGGAAGAAGCAGGCTCCATGTGGGGAACCCAATGGGGGACTTAATCCATGCACCCAAGATCACGCTGAGCTGAAGGCAGACACTCAACCGCTGAGTCACCCAGGTGTCCCTTATGACTCATTTCAAAG
Source organism: Canis lupus dingo (assembly GCF_003254725.2). Classification (NCBI taxonomy): domain Eukaryota; kingdom Metazoa; phylum Chordata; class Mammalia; order Carnivora; family Canidae; genus Canis; species Canis lupus. Next base: position 5,706,831 of record NC_064261.1, on the reverse strand, counting down.
AGACTTTTTATTAAATTGAGTTTATCTATTTTCTTTGGCTTTTATATAATTGATTTTTGCTTTATTCTTTATGATTCCTTGTGCTTGCTTTAAATCTCATTTGCTCTACTTTTTATTAATTTACATGTGTTTTGTTCTTTTAATGGTAGAATTTTAGATGGTAGTTTCATACTCTTGTTTAAAGTAATCATTTAATGCTCTGTATTCCATTCTCAGTATTACTCTAGCTGGATTACACATATATTTGATACACTTTATTTTCATTTTCAATTAGTTCAAAAATTTTTTTTAATATGCCTTCAAACTTGCTCTTTAACCCATAGGGGATTTAAAAGTGTATTGAAAAAAAAATAAAAGTGTATTGATGAATTCCAAATATTCAAGCATTTTCCAAATAACCCTGCTATTAATTTTAAAATTAATTGTTATGATCCAAAAATTACTTTTCTTACTTGTATTATTTTTGTTTTTATGGTTTGTTATAAATCGAGACTATGTTCTACCTTGGCCAATGTTCCATATTCACTGAACAAAAATGTGTATTTGGGGCACCTGGGTGTCTCAATCAGTTAAGCATCTAACTTAGACTCAGGTCATGATCCGGGGGTCATGAGAATCCAGCTCGGTGTTGAGCAGCCTGCTGGGTGGGGAGTCTGCTTCTCTCTCTACCTCTCTCTCTCCCCCTCCTCCTCCCCTTGCTGTTTTTCTCTCTCTCTGTTTCAGATAAATAAATAAAATATTTTGTTTTAAATGAAAATAATGTGTATTCTGCTGACATTATATAAAAGTTCCATAAATGTCAATTATGTCATTCATGGTGTTTAATTCTTTTAAATCCTTACTGGTTGGCTGCCATTTCTATCAATTACAGATAGGAGAGGAATGTTGTCATCTCCAGCTACAATTGTGGCATTTTCTATTTCTCTTTTCAGTTCTATCAGTTTTTGCTTCATATAATTTATAGCTGTCATTATAAAAGTATTATAAATCTCAGAAAATTGACACCTTTATCATTATATAATGTCCCCCTTTATCCCTGGTAGCGTTTCTCATTCTGAATCTATTCTATCAGATATTAGTATAACTAATTAGCTTTGTTTCTATTGGTGTACACATAGGATAATGTTTTCTGTCTCTGTCCTTTTAACATCTCTATGCCCAGATACTTAAAGTGGGTTTATTGTAGTAGCAGATAATTGGTTATTTCTTTTCTATTCAACCTATCAATATTTGTTCTTATTTAGTACCTTTTAATAATCTATCCTTAATATGATAATTAATATAATCAGATTAAAGTATATTATATTTGCTTTTTATTTCTTCCATTTGATTTCAAACTTTCTTTTTCCCACCATTTATGCCTTCTCCAGGTTCATTAAATCTTTTATATGGTTATATTTTATCTACATTATCGACTTATTATATCTGTTTTAATTTTTTGGTGGTTGCCCAGGTTTGAATATATTTTCTTATTTAATCAGAGTCTACCTTCAAATAATAGCTTACTACTTTATGTGTAGTGTAAGTACTCCATAGCCATATACTCTCAATTATTCCCATGCTATCTTTTATATTACTATTGTCATACATTTTATTTTTATACATCCTATAAACACACAATAAATTACTATTATTCTTTCCTTAGAACATTATTGCTTTGCTTTGATTTCCTTTATAATTTCATTATCCATCTTATTCCATAATTCAATTTTAGATGGAAATTACAATGAACCCTTTGTATTATCAGAGTAAAAAACAAGTATCATTATGAGAAGAATATAAATTTTCAGTATTAGGAAACTTGAACTTCCTCTGTAAGTGAGAACTAGTAAGCCATGGATACAACTGAGCCAACGATTCTTTAATATTTAGTTATTGCTATTTTATTGTCGGTTTTTCTAAGCCAATTATTTTTTGTCACTTTGCCTGGCAAGTAGACAATGAAATAAAGATGTATTGGGGTGTTTTTAGGAATAGTATCTATAAGGAGTGACAGAAAAATGGAACTAGCCAGAAGAAGAAATTAAACCATGGTATAGTTGCAACAGAGACCTCAGCTAAAGCTGCTATGACCCCTCAGAAATGTCCCGAATTGACAAAAAGTACTAGGGCTTTGTAGCTCTGTATTAACTGCATTGGATATTAGACTCTTTCCATTGAGGTAGTGTCAGAGATATCTTCTTTAGACTGAAATTCCCAAGGAGGGACATTTTTATGAGACATCAGCAGCCAACACTCCTAACAACTAGAGTGATAACAAATTAAACAACTCTGAAAGGAGACTTAAACATAAGCCATAACATCTACAGTTGTCCCGCCTTCTACCCTTTAGATTGACTTTCTTACTCATGTGCTTCCTTTGGAAACAGATCTTCCAGGTGTCTTTTCCTGGGGGAAAAATAGTGTTATTGAGACTAACACACTGGCTTTCAGTGATCTCAGAGCCACAAATGATATACTCATAGTCTTCTTCCTCTACTACCTTTTCTGGAGTTCCCTTAATTTCAATTATCATTTTCATTGGTTAAGAGATACTAATTGGTTGGCAATAACCTCAACAAAATAAACATAGAATTAACATATGAATGACTTCTTTGGTAGATATAAAAATAATTGAAAGCAGAGACTCACACAGATATTTGTATGCCAGTGTTAATTATAGTTTTCTTCATAATAGACAAAAGGTGGAAACAACCCAAGTGTCCTTTAACTGATTAATGGATAAACAAAATGTAGTATATGTATGCAATTGAGCATTATCAAGCCATTAAAAGGGATACTACAAAATGGATGAACCTTGGAAATAATATGCTAAGTAAAATAAACAAGACAGAAATAAAAGACAAACATATGGTTCCAATTATATGAACTATTTGGGCAAAGTCATAATGGCAGAAAGTAGATTAGATAGGAAAAGGATATATGAAGGGAGGCAGGAGTGGAAGTTACTGCTTCATAGAATTTTTGGAGAGCAATAAAGAAATGTCTTTGAAATATAGTGGTGAGAATTGCATGACGTTGTGAACGGCACTGAATTTAAATGGTTAAAATGAAAAAATTTATGTTATATGTTTATCACAATAAAACATCAATAATGTAATATATCCAAACCATCAAATTTTGGAGATTAAATGGGTAAATTGCATGATACGTGAATTATATCATGATACAGTTATTTTTTAAAAATTTGGCAGAGGAGTTCCAACATATGACCAATGGATCACCTGGGCGTTAAACTTATTTTTTCTTTAAGCCATGACTAGACAGTAATCTTCTGATGATCAAATTATCCTCAGCCAGGATAGCGACTCCTTACTCCCCTGCTGGCCTTTAGCATTAGGGAACTGATGTGATGTGATAGCCATAGCTTTAAGTTTAATGAGACTCAGACTATGGACCCTGGTAGAAATGTACCTCAAGGGAACCTAGACTTGCAGATCTGAAGAGACTAGAGGTGTGAGGATGACAAGCACACATTCCTCGAGTGAACCATTAGGAGTGATGTTAATCAGAGCCACTCTATTTCTTGCTTCTGAGGCCCATTTATTCTCCCAAGAGAGAATACACATCATTCAATGACCTTGACTTAGTATGTATACTGCTCCTGAAGAATGATCTGTCCTCCGAACAGGGTATTTTCTCTAGCCTACTTCCTCACATGTACCTCTGTTTTTCTTTTTTTATTATTTTATTGATTGAATGATTGATTGATTGCCCCTTTTTTTCTACTGCTGGATATCTTTTGCTCTTGAGGTCCTTGTTATAATGCGATGTTATGCTGACTGCCTTGTTGGTGGATCAAACACTTTGTAAGCCCTGGAATTCACACAAACTGAGGCTCCGTGTGAAGGAAAGGCAAGCCCATGCAAAGAATAGGGTAACTTTAGTCACAATGAATTATTGTTCCTTCCTGGATATAACTGGATCTTTGTAGTCGACTTGGCATGAAGTGTTTTTTTAAGATATGGTGTTGTATGAGGCAGGGCTCTAGTGGCAAGATGAACAATTAGCAATAGTAGTAACTAGGTCAGTTCGGGGGAGCAAAATCCCAGGGTATATATGCACCCAAGGTGCTAGCTCTGAAAGAGCTGCTGAACTAGGCCTAACATTCACTGGCTCAAACATTCTTTCTGGTTGATTGTTCAGTGCATCCCTCATGGTGGATAGCTCTGGTAGATATTCGTGATAGTTAATTTTATGTGTCAGTTTGGCTAGGTGACAGTGCCCAGATCTGTGGCCAGATATTATTCTGGATGTCTCGTAAGGGTGTTTTGGGATGAGATTAACATTTAAACCAGTAAGCTTAGAGTAAAGCAGATTTCCTCTATAATGTGGGTGGACACCATCAAATCATTTGAAGGTCTGATTAAAACAAAAGGCTGATCTACCTTAAACAAGAGGGAATTCAGCTAGTAGAGGACTTTGCTTTTGAAGTGCAACACTGGTTTCCCCCTGTTCTCTGGCTTGCTGGCCTACACTGCAGATTTTGGATTTGTCAGCCTTCATAATTCTGTGAGCCAATTCCTTAAAATAAATTGCTTTCTTTATATATCATGGTTCTGCAAGGAAATAGAAGCAATAAGATGTTCTATTTCCCTGCAGACCCCTGATTAATACAGTATTATAATGTGACATAAAGATCTTCACTCTTTGTGCCTTATTCCCTCAGTTATCAACCTACCTTATTACCCTAGCTTCCCTGTCCTTGATTTTCTACTTCCAGACCTCCAATTAACAAGTCAAGTCATTCTCCACCACCAAGTTCATATAGATTCTCCTTAAAGGATAGTCTATTCCTTTCTTTTCTTTTGTTTTCTTTTCTTTTGTTTTCTTTTGTTTTGTTTTCTTTTTTTTTTCTGTAAGATTTCATCTATTTATTTGAGAGAGTGAGAGAGAGCATGAGCAGAGGAGGATGGGGGAGTGCGGAGGGGCAGAAGGAAAGGGAGAAGCAGAGTCCTGACAGGGAGCCCAATGTGGGGCTCAATCCCAGGACCCCAGGATCATGACCTGAGTGGAAGGCAGATGCTTAACTGATTGAGTCACCCAGGTGTCCCTCCAAGGATACTTTTCTTACAGCACAATGTGAATGGCCAAGTACAACACCTGAAGCTCTGATCATCCAGAAAAGTTTTCCTTATCATCATCATTCAGGGTCACCTTTCCAGAACCAAAGAGGTCTCCTGGGCATGGTGCTAACTTTATGGTGGGACGTGTGCGATATCATAATTTGTCTTTATGTTTGAGGTGATAAACCAGAACATCTCAGACCACCAGAAGCCTAAAAACTTCATTGATGTGGTGTTGAAACATTGCATGTTGTATTTCTCATACTCTGGAGTTCATGGGGCTTACTAAGGTCAGTTTGTACTGACACTTTGTAGTATAAAACTAGTCTGTTTTCATTTAATACCCATAATCTTACATACTGTGATATTTTCCTTGGCCTTTTCCCTTAACATTAACTGCCCGTGATGGACCCCCATGTAGTCATGGGGGAAGCTGAGGACTGGTGCCCATGCAGCAGTGGCAGCTAAACTTGAAGTCTGGGCCACTTGTGCAATTTATTATAACCTTAAACCTGACCCTGACCCATTCCAAATATACTCCTTCTGTCTTGGAATGGATAGCTGTTGGATCTATGATACTACATGATTTGGTGGGTCTCAATGAACCCACCTTGTAAAGGCTGGTATGCCTGCATGGTCACTTCATGTTTTATGGTAAGTATTTTTCTCAGGGCTGAGTAGCATATGAGCTTCTATTTTGTGAATAGTGTATAATTTTCCGTTGTATATGATTGCTCTTCTATCACAAATATATCTAGTTCTTCAGTATCTACTAGTTTGGATGGCTCAGGCAATAAAACCACTTGCATTGCAGCCTGAATCTGTTGCAGAGCCATTCCTTATCTGGGCCTCACTAAAGATGGAAGTTTTCCATATTAATCAATAAAAGGGGAAAACTATTTTGCCTCCAGAACCAAAAAGGTCAAGGAATTATGCTTACTTCTTTATGGTAGGAGATTTTAAAAGTCATAATTTGTTTTCATGTTTAAGGAGACATGTACCAGGACACCATAGATAACTGGATCTCTAAAAAATTCAATGAAGTTCCTAATCTTTGAAAACATTGTAGGATTTATTTATTCCTCTCTAGTATATGTGTCCTACCAAGGCCTCCCTTATATTGGCTATGCCTTGTTTATCATTAGTTGAATTAATATAATATTATCAATATTGTTTAAGAATTTTATAGGGAGTACAAGAAGTTGGACTCACCACAGAGGGCAGCTGAGCTGAGATGTGGTTGCAACAAGAGTCTCAGGTTATCCCATAGAGAAATCAAAATTGGGATAATTCTTCAAACATATCATGACCTGAAGTAAGGGGGCTGGGGCTTTGTACAAATTGATCAGTCATTAGAAGTTGGCTGTTTTCAGAACATGGGTATAATATTGGAAGATGGTAATTTCTGGAAATGGGTTCAGTTTTGACCCTTCAGCAATCAAAACTCCTGGAAGCTGGAAGAATCTGAGGGCTATATCACAGCATCTATTTAAACACTGAGCATATTATTTCAGACAGCAAGCATATATACCAATTAAAAAAAAAATTCAGGAGGTCCTGGGTGGCTCAGTTGATTAAGCATCTGACTCTTGATTTTGGCTCAGGTCATGATCTCAGGGTCATGAGATCAAGCCCATACTGGGCTCTATGCTCTGCAGCACCAGGGAGTCTGCTTGAGATTCTCTGTCTTCCTCTTTCTCTCCCTCTACCCTACTCCTTCCCCTGCCAAAATAAATAAATAAATCTATAAAGAGGTGCATTTGTATAGTAGAAAGGATATATATTGCTCTAAATTCATACTTTTCAAGGTTGGTAGTATTTTGCATATTCCATTTTAATTGCAGACATTCTAATAATATAGCACAAGTAATTGTTTATAAGTAGTAATTACTCATTATTTTATATAAGGAGTCACCTGGCTCAGAGGAAATTATATTATTATAGTCACATGCATGGATGTCATTGTCTTACAATACTTCTAGCACCACTGTTCAACTTGAAAACACAGTTAAAATCCCCTTGATAGGAAGCAAGATTTGTAATTCAATTCATTGTATATTGCAAGTTATTGTGATTTATTTGCAATTTATCATTTAATTTATAAATTATTAAACTAAGAACTTCGTTTGCTAAAACTTTAAGAAGTTCCTTTAGTCATTGAGAATATATGTCTCAATAAGATATTTATGGTGACTGCTTTGTTTTGTGACAAACTGTTTGAAACAATAATTTTTCAGGCTAACCTAATTTGAACAGTGTACTCAACTGAAATGTATGCAATGAACAAGCTGTACTGAATTTAATTTGACTAGAGACAATGGAATCCTGCTAATAAATCATTTAAAGCATCAGGTTCAGAGAAGAGAGTATGAGATATTATTTAGTGAACATCAACTATCCAAATTGTAACTGTAAAATCACACATGCAAAAACTGAAGACAATACAAAGTGTAATTTCATTTTTAAAATCTAATTTAAAAAATGAATGAGTTTTTAAGTATATCCTTACGCTAAAATATAATAATTATGAAAATATTTTCCTAGAAACCCTGTATTTCCATTCTTAAGCTATAGATGACAATCTTAAACTATATTATGCATATGTAAAATTATATAATATTAATTAAAGCCATAGAAGAGGTTTAGCAGCAAGTTGGTTCCATGAAAGTCCACTGAGCCATTTCTCTCTAAATTTAGAGGATTCATCTTAGGGTGGACAGGAACTGCTAGGAACAACACAAATATATGCTTTTTCTCAATGTCTGTGAATTGTCAAGATTCTGAATGTTGATGTTCTTTAAGCCGGTGATTTCCAATATAATCTTGAAAATCAATCAATGTTAAGGTATTTATCAAGTCACAGAGAATTAAGGGAATAGATACATAAGAATTACATAATTTAAATTTATTTTTCAATTTAAAAATTTCTGAGGTCATATGTTACATGTTTTGGTATTAAAATGTTATTTTATTTATGAACAAAAGTTGATAGAGGCTAAATTAAAACACACACACACACACACACACACACACACAAGCATATTTCATTTCCTAAATGTGTTTGCTGTTGTTGATGGCAACTATTTGCCTCTCACCCCAACTATCCCATGAAGCCTCATTTTGGAGGATACTTAGGGAGGGCTTATGTGACAGCGGGCAGAAAATAGTTAAATAGGAACAACTTCTGAATTAGTGAGGTGAGTAGAAGAGAGAAAATTAAATGAGATTGCACGGAAGCATTATTTCTGCACTATAAAAAAAACCTTTTCTTTTTGTCACCAAGAATTCAAGCAAAGTAATTCTTTCTGGGAGAAGTAAAGCTTTAAAAGATATCTCTTATAGTTACAGATTTCTAAAGAATAGATACATGGTAAGATACCATTACCAATCTAAAACCATAGTTATGTTAGAAAACAAAACCTTCAAAAATCAGTTTGTAAAGATTCAATGACTAAAATCAGTAGATAGAATATTTTAAGTTCTATCTCATCTAATTATATGATCCTTGATTTAAGAGCCGATATCAACACACTGATGGCAAAGCAGCAAGTCCAAAAGGAGCAAGTAAAAATGAACCAGAGATGGGTGGCCATTAGAGCTTGAAAGAAATACTTTTTCAGGATCATAATTCTTCCCTTATATTGACTCGAATTCAGTTTACACCATTTCCTAACTTTGGAATATCATGAAACTCAATATCACAACCCACTTGAGTTTCCTACATATAAATGTGATGAATAAAAAAAATAGTATAATTAGGGTCATTAGGAGTTCCGTTCAACCATTCAGAATAAAGTCTTTGAAGCTTCATAATGTCATGATTCAAGAAGAGGAAAAAAAATGAAAAAAAAAACAAAAACAAAAAAGAAAAACAAACAACAAATCTCGTCTTGGTATTTCTACAGATAGAGACCTGACGGGTCACACAAAATCCAGGGAATAAAAAGCCAAGTGAGCACAATTCCCCCAACAAGCTGGAGAAATTGACCTACTATCACCATCACCCCACGATAAAGTTCTAGGAAAGGCCATTCCTGCCCAACATAATCCAAGCTCTCCCCACTTCCTTGCACTTCTTAGTTCATTTTTTGTTTCTGACTTTTTTGCCCCCATAGAATATGAACTAGATGGTTACTGTTCCCTTGTGTCCCTGGTACTTCTCTGGAGGTCAAAACTCTAGCCTGCTTCTTGCTACTGCAACCAGCCTTTTGCAGTCACAAATGCTAAATATTCTGTACAAAGTCCTATTGAAATCCCCTCTGGGAGGCCTCATTTGCTGCTGTGCTTCTCCCTGGGCTTGGCATTGAAGAATATTGTTGATGCACATTTCTAGGCATAAAAACACCAACTTGTTCCATGGGAAACTGTACTATTTCAGAAACAAGGTAGATCTCTTTCTGCCATGAATATAACGATTGACCAAAATGTACTTTCTTTAAAGATTCTTTTCCAATTTCTTCCAGAGCTTGGCCAAAATTGATGTTAAATGGATCCTTAATTTTCCATAGTGTGAACCATTGAAGGGAAGCTTATGATTGGAACTTTCTAGAAGTAAATTGACCTTGCAAGGCTTTTAGAAGCAAAATATAAGCTCATATTAAACTTTTAAAATGCCAGCCACAGCATATGTTTTCTTTTTTTTGCTCCTTCATAATCAGCCTTAGCTGGTATCTTGAACTTCCAGAATTCATGAAGATTACCTGAAATCAAAGGTCATATAACATATCCATGCCTTATTTCCTGAGCCAAAAGGTCTTTAAATACCTATGGCTCCCTAAATAACTGTTTATAGGTCATTACATTACTGGCTAGACATATTATCAAAAGCATTGTGCATTGTTTAAGGTTCTCCAAAAAAGTAAAGCTATTTTTGTACATCCTATTAGTTCTGATTTCTATTTGGCTCAATCTCTTTCTGTCTTTGTCTCTCTCTGTAGATAGAAAATTAATAATAATAACAATAACAATAATAATAGTAATAATATAATTATTGGCTCACACTTTACAGAGACTGACAACCCCAAGATCTGCAGAGTTAACTAGCCAACTGGGAAGCCAATACTGTAGTTCCGGTCCGAAGTCTGGCAGGCTCAAGATTCAGGAAGAGCTAAAATTTCAGCTTCAGTGGAAACTCAGAAAAAAAGCTACTGTCACAGTTTAAAGGCAGTCATGCAAGAAGACTTCCTTCTTATTTGGGTAGAGCAACCTTTTTGTTCTATTCAGAGCTTCAAATAATCGTATGAGGCCCACCCACAGCAGCAGAACAATCTGCTTAACTTAGTCCACCAATTTAAATGTTAATCTCCTCTAAAAACAACCTCACAGAAATGCCCAGAATGTTTGGCCAAATATCTAGGTACTTGGTGACCCAGTGAAGGTGGTACATAAAATGACCACATAGTGATTTATAAATGTCTGGATGTACATTTATATTTGCATGCTGTTACTAGTATAATAACATTTATCTACAACCTAAGGAAAAAGTCTCAAAATAATTTTCCATTCTATTAAATAATTGTATTGTCTTTTCTATTTGAAGCTCTGCAGTGTTTTTAAAATATGCAACAAATTTAAAAAGAAAAGTTCCATGTCAGAGTGTTTCTTTTTACATGGGGCAAAACACCTGTGTTTCAGGTCAAGAAAAATTGATCCATAGCTGAAAGCAAAAATAAGTGAAGTTATGCTAAAACTTTTTCTGCCCTTTAAAAAAAGTGGTATTGTTTTTGCTAAATTAAATATGGCATTTAAAAGTGGATAGCAAGGAAAACCATTGGTAAATTCACTTGATGCTGTTATTTGATTTGTGGTCTTTTATGAATTCCTAAATCATTTTCAGAAACAAGTCTTCTGCCCAAGATTACTGCACAGGTTTTCAAAAGGCAAACCATTTAATGAAGAGTCTGTAATTCTTTTAATTCAAACACACTGCAAATGCCATGGATTTAAATATAAATCAAAAGTACATATTGTTAACACATTAAGATTCAGAGATGATTGCTATCATTTTTATTTCTTAATACTTAATATTGGATTTTTTGATGTCATATAAAACTCGGTATATTTTAAATGTGTAATTATAAACTCAGCACAGGAAGGCAAAATTCTTTCAGAGTTCTCTGAGTATGCAGGACAGTCTTCCTTTGCCACTTTTATTTCACTTTGTATCCTTCTCCATCCTGCAGGGTCCCAAACCTGCAAAGCCATTTTTAGAAGTCTTTTTTTTGGGGGGAGTGGGGGTGGATTTAGGGCAGAGACAGAGGTGCTTTTGAACTCCTGTTACAAGATAATGCACAGAGTTGGAGTGAAAGCTGCATTCTTCAGAGTAGCCCCACCACATACCCCTCAGGCTTGGAGGCTACACAAGATTTGGAGACAACTCTGGTGGCATAGAAATAGGAACATCCTCACAAAGTGCACTGGAAGCAGTTTCAGACTTCCTTTTTTTTTTTTTTCTTTTAAATACATATTTTATTTATAAGAATTTTAGATTTACAGAGAATAGGGACACCTGGGTGGCTCAGTGGTTGAGCGGCTGCCTTTGGCTCAGGTTGTGATCCCGGCATCTGGGATTGAGTCCCGCATTGAGCTCCTGCTAAGAGCCTACTTCTCCCTCTGCCTATGTCTCTGCCTCTCTGTCTCTCTGTCTCTCTCTCTCTGTCTCTCTCTCTCTCTGTGTCTCATGAATAAATAAATCTTAAAAAAAAAAAAGATTTTAGATTTACAGAGAATAAAACAAAACATAGTATAGGTTGCTTATTTAAGTAGCAAAGGTGGTGCAGAAGATTCCTGAATAGTGCACAGTTTCCCCCACTGTTAATATATTATATTGATATAAAAAATTGTTACAGCTAATTAACCAATATTGATCTATTATTATTAATTAAAGTTCATATTTTATTCAGATTTCCTTATTTTGCACTAATATCCTTTTTCTATTCTAAGATCTCATGCAGGATCCCACATTACTTTCAGTTGCCATCTCCCCTTATGCTCTTCTAGATTTTAACAATTTCTCAGACTTTCTTTGCTTTTGAGGAATGGTGGTTAAGTACTTTGTAGAATGTCTCTCTACTGAAATTTGTTTGTTTTTCTCATGATTTGACACCAGGTGGCTTTTTGTCAGTTGGAGCAAGGTAAGAAAATAGAGCATTTGCAAACATATTAAAATCTAAAGCCTAATCCATGTTAAATAAATGGTCAGCGATTTTTCAGTTGAAATTTCAAACCATAAATGCACTAAAGTTGAAGTGTTAAAAGTATGAAGACTTAGAGTCTATTTTAGCAGGTACTTAATGGAACATGTTTTGAGGACATTTAATGGTTTATATGCTCTTAGATTGGCTCATAATTATGTGTATGTGTGTATAATATTTACTTTATATTAGGTCATCTCTTTTTTGAGATAATATACTTGAAATAAAAATATGTTGTATCCAAAACTACCATCCTACTATTGGTAAAAACAAAGGGGAAAAAGAAACTATTTTAGGGAAGGTAAATATTAACACATTTAGAGGGAAGTTAGGTAATAATCATTCAAAGTAAAATGTCATACTATTTAATCCGAAAATTTCACTTTCAATAAAAATATATGTCAAATATGCAATAGTAGATGTTCACTGATTTTTATTAAATCATTTTCATAATTGCAAAAATTTGGGAAACAATCTCCATGTCAATGCACAGCCAATTGGTTAAATATGCTGTTATATTTATGAATTCAAGTACTATGTATGTCTAAATGAAATGGTATAACATAGAAATGCAAGGGATTATAAAAATAATAGTATGGAGATGGCCGAGTGGCTCAGTGATTGAACATCTGCCTTTGGCTCAGGGCATGGTCCTAGAGTCCTGGGTTCAAGTACCACATCAGGCTTCCTGCATGGAGCCTGCTTCTCCCTCTGCCTGTGTCTCTCTCTATATTTCTCATGAATAAATGGGTTAAGTCTTTAAAAAAAAAGTACCATGAAAATTATACATTAACAAATTGGACAACCTAGCAGAAACTAATACATTCCTAGAAACATACAACCTGCAAGACGGAAACAAGGAGATATAGAAATGTTAATAGAAAATGATGAGTAAAGAGATTGGATCAGTAATCAAAAGCCTCCTAGGATAAGAAAGCCCAGAATGCAAAAGACTACCAATCATTAAAACAGAGTGAATGCCAATCCTTCTCAAGCTCTTCTGAAAAAATGAGGAAAGAAAACCCTCCCAAACTAATTTTACGAGGCCAGTATTACGCTAATATCAAAACTAGATGAGGACACTATAAGAAAAGAAAATTACAGGCCAATATCCATGATAAGCATAGTTACAAAAATTGTCAACAAGATAATAGCAGACTGAATCCAACAGTACATTTAAAGGATCATGCACCATGATCAAGCAGGATTTATTCCATGGATTTAAGGTTGTTTCAACATCCACAAATCAATCGATGTAACATACCACATTAACAAACCGAAGGATAAGGATCATATGATTATATCAATAGAAAGAGCATTTGACAAAACACATTTTTTATCATAAAAATTCTTAACTAACTGAATAAAGAGGGAATGTAACTGAGCATAATAAATGCCATATACAACATGCCCTTAGCTACCATTATATTCAGTGGTGAAAAGTTGAAAGCTTTTTCTCTAAGATCAGGAGCAAGACAAAGATATCCACTCTTGCCACTATTTGTTCGACTTAGTACTGGAAGTCCTAGCCAGAGAGATTAGGCAAAAAAAAAAAAAAAATAATAATAATAATAATAATAATAAATAAAAATAAATAATTAAATTAAAAAATAAAAAAAAGACTTTCAACTTGGAAAAGAAGAAGTAAATTTTTTCTCTTTGCCGATGACATGATACTGTCTATAGAAATTTCTAAAGGCTCCATCAAAACAATGTTAGAATTAATGAATGGATTCATTAAAGGAGCAAGACACAAATCAATATACAAAAATCAGTTATATTTTTATAAATTAACAAAGAACTCTCAGAAGTAGATATTTAAAAAACAGCCTCAAATAAAATCCCATCAAAAAATAAAATATTTAGGAAAAAGTTTAACCAAAGAACTGAAAGGTCTCTATACTGAAATCTATGACATTGATTAAATAAATTGGAGAAGACGCAAAGGAATGTATGGTATTGCTGGAAAAAAAAAAAAAAAGATCTAGATCAATGAAACAGAATCAAGAGTCCAGAAATAATCTCATACATATATGGTCAATTAATTTATGACAAAGGAATTAAGAATATACAAGAGGGAAAGGATAGTCTCTTTAATCAAGTGTTGAGAGAACTGAACAGCCACATGGAAAAGAATGAAACTGGACTCCTATCTTACACTATACACAAAATCAGCTTAAAATAAAGACTTAAATTTAAGACCTGGAACTGTAAAACACCTGGAAGAAAACATAGGCAGAAAGCTCTTTGACATCAGTCTTAGCAGTGATTTTGAATTTGACACTAACATCAAAGGCAATGAAAGCAAAAATAAACAAGTGAGACTACATCAAACTAAAGACTCCTGAACAGCAACAGGAAACATGAACAAAATGAAAAAGCAACCTAATGAATGAAGAATATATTAGCAAATCATATTATCTGATAAGGGGTTAATATCCAAAATATATAAAGAACTTACACAACTCAATAGCAAACAAAACCAAAACCAGAAACACACAGTCTGATTAAAGATTGGACACAGGAACTGAATAGACATTTTTCCAAAGAAGACTTACAAATATCCAGCAGGTAGCTACATAAAAGGTGTTCAACATAACTAATTATCAAGGAAATGCACATCAAAACCATAATGAGATATCATTTCATACCTGTTATCTTCTTATTCTACGAATCATATATTTGGATAATTTGGGAAGGTGAGCTGCATGCACTACAATTACAATAGAATTCTTAATTCTGTGTGTAAGTTTGGGCATACTTCGAAAAGAGAAAGACTATAGATTAGTTCAGCTTCTTAAAGGTGTTTGGGCCCCAAAAGATTAAAGGTTCAAACTATGTTCCTCATGTTTAGAATATACCATCCTCAGAGTATATTAAAACAACACTTTTTAGGGACGCCTTGGTGGCTCAGTCAATGAAGTAGTCCTCCCTTGATTTCCGAGCAGGTCATGATCCCAGGGTTGTGAGATGGAGCCTCCTTAGGATCCTCTCTCCTTCTCCCCCTGCCCCTCCCCTACTTGTGTGTGCACATGCACTCTCTCTCTCTCTCCTCTCTCTCTCTCTCTCTCTCAAAAAAAAAAAACTAATTCTCTTACTCTAAAACGATATTTTCTTTCAAATTACTTAGCGTGATTCTTGTTTCTCCAAAACCAGAAATTTCTCTATCTAGCCAGAGTTAATCCTAACACAAAAATATCATCTTGAAATTTGCTTCCATATGTTGTACAATTTGAAAAGCCAAGTTCTAAATGTAAATAATTTTATTTACAAATATTCACAATACGTTAGTTTATTAGACACAATGCGGTATATTAAATTACACCTTGGTCTTTGCCTCCATTATTCCCTGACATTATCACCATTCCTCCTTCCAGGTCAGTAGGATTTGTAAAGTAGGAATATTTACTTCAACCCCTTCAATTGCCTTAATTGTTCAAAGCCAAAGTAAGTCTCTTCTCCTCAGTGATGCACATCAATCTAATTTTATCTTTCTCTAAATTCAGATACATGGTGTTGGGTCTTTTGGGGTGAGAAATAAAACCGTATTTCATTTCTACTCGGTAGGATTTGTAAAGAGAGATCAGAATGAATACAAAAGCAAGAAAAACATCGATAGAATACAAGAAGAAAAGTTTCCAGAAATGTATAAAAACAGGGATTTCCAGATTGGAAAACCTGTACTAAGCATGGAATAGCAGGCAAAAATAAAAGCCCCAAAATTACACTTATGTTTATGAAATTTAAATAAGCAATATTGAACACTTTTTTTTGTTAAAAAAATTAAAAAACGAGGTATTTTTTAAAAATCAAAATAGCCAACATGAAAAGAAAAATACCTTCTGATGAAAAAAATGTAGATTGCCTATAATTTTTTTAAAGATTTATTTATTCATTCATGAGAGAACAGAGGGAGAGAGGCAGAGACACAGGCAGAGAGAGAAGCAGGCTCCATGCAGGGAGCCGGACGTGGGACTCGATCCTGGGGCTTCAGGATCACACCCTGGGCCAAAGGCAGGCCACTCAGGCATTCCAGATTATCTATAAATTAATGGAAATTGAATATGCTCCAGATATCTTAACAATAGTAATAATATTTGTTATTTTTAATTCAATAATATAATTATTTAACAGTAAAGGGAATAAAACATATTAAAGCAAAGCTTTCAAAATTCAAGAGAAAAATTATTTTGAAACTAGAATTATATTCCCAGGTAAATTATATCCATTGCAAGGGTAAAATAAAGACATTTTCAACTATAGAAAGACTCACAAATTTATCTCCCAAGAACTTTTACTGAACAGCAACAGCAGAACAGCAGCAAAGAAGGAAAAGAACATATTTCTTAACTGATACTTAACAGATGATACATTTAACATATTATTTTAGATTTTGTATGGGCGAACTGTCTCTATAGCTTTCTTTTTTTTACTAAAATTCTGGTAACTGTGATTTTTATTTAAAATTAATATAGAATAACATAATTTATTTATATGTCCTAGAAAAACAAAATGTGGAAAACGGGGCACTGAATAACGTTACTGCACAGATGCATGAATGAAACAAAACGGTAATGTCCCATTTTATACACAAAATTATATTTTTTTCACAAGCTATTATAGTTTTAGAAAACTTGTCCTATAAGTAAACAGGTCTACCCTATAAGTAAACAGATCTACCTCATTTTAAATACTTCCATCACAATATATATATAAGCATATGTGTCTACATAAACATACATAAAGGTGTGTGTGTGTGTGTATACACTTTATATATATATATATATATATATATATGTATATATATACTTTTTTGTGAGAGCAGTTAAGGTCTACTCTCTTAATTTCAATTATATAACACGGTGTTATCCGCTATCATCACTCTGCTTTACATTAGATTCTCAGTCTTATTCATCTTATGACTGAAAGTTTGTACCCTCTACCAACCTCTCCTGTCTCCCCAGCCCTCAGATCCTGGCAAACATCTTTCTACTCTCTGCTGTTTCGTTTCTGTGAACTTGACATTTTTCTTTTTTCTTTCCTTCTTTTTCTTTTCTTTTCTTTTCTTTTCTTTTCTTTTCTTTTCTTTTCTTTTCTTTCCTTTTATTATTATTATTTTTTTGATTCTACATAAAAGTGATACCTCACAGTATTAGTCTTTTTCTCTCTGGGTCATTTCACTTAGCAAAATGCCCTCAAGGTCCATTTAGGTTGTGCAAATGGCAAGATTTCCATGTTCCTCATGTTTGAATACTATTTATATAGTATAGTATATATAATAGTGTATATATTTTTATATATATGTACAATAGTATATATATAGTATTATATAACATATATAGTATATATTCATTCACTTATCCTTTGACAGGTTGTTTCCATATCTTGGCTATTGTGATTAATGCTTCAATGAACTTAGAAGTACAGATATATATTCAATATTCTATTTTCTTTCTTAAAAAGTTTTTATTTAAATTCTAGTTAGTTAATATACAGCATAATATTAGTTTTGGAGGTGCCTGGGTGGCTCAGCAACTGCCTTTGGCTCATGTTATGGTCCCAAGGTCCTAGAATCAAGTACCACATTAAAGTCACTGCTCAGTGGGGAGCTTGCTTCTCCCTCTGCCTCTCTCCCTATTTCTTGCTTTCTCTCAAATAAATAAATAAAATTTATAAAAAAAATACTAGTTCAGGTATAATATAGTGCTTCAACACTGCCATACAATACCTGGTGCTCATAACAGCAAGTGCACTCCCTAATCTCCATTACCTGTTTAACTCATCCCTGCACCCACCTGCCCTCGAGTAACTCAGTTTGTTCTCAGTAGTTAAGTCTGTTTTTTTGAGTTCTCTCTCTCTCTCTTTTTCTTTTTCCTTTGCTCATCTTTTGTTTGTTTCTTAAATTCCACATATGAGTGAATTCATATGGTATTTGCCTTTTTCTGACTTACTTCAGAAGTTAGCACAATACTCTCTAGCTCCATCCATGTTGTTGCAAATGGCAATATTTCATTCTTTTTTATGGCTGAATAATATTCCATTGTATCTTTTCATTTCTTTGGGTATATATCCAGAAGTTGGATGCTGCTGGATCATATGGTAGTTATTTTATTTTTTTTGAGGAACCTCCATACTGTTTTCCTTTTTTTAAGATTTTACTTATTTATTCATGAGAGAAACAGAGAGAGAGAGGCAGAGATACAGGCAGAGGGAGAAGCAGGCTCCATACAGGGAGCCTGATGTGGGACTCGATCCCGGGACTCCAGGATCATGCCCTGGGCCAAAGTTGGGCACTAAACTGCTAAGCCACCCAGGGATCCCCATCCATACTGTTTTCCATAGAAGTTGCACCAATGTGCATTCCCACTAACAGTACATGAAAATTCCCTTTTCTCTACATCCTTGCCAACACTTGTTCTCTTGTGTGTGTGTATGTGTATGTGTGTGTTTTAAGATTTTATTTATTTATTTGACAGAGAGATAGAGAACAATCAAGGAGAACAGCAGGCAGAGGGAGAGGAAGAAGTAAACTCCCTGCTGAGCAGAGACCCCCCAGCATAGGGCTCAATCCCAGGACCCCAGGATCATGACCTGAGCTGAAAGCAGACACTTACCCAACTGAGCCACCCAGGCACTCCTCTTTTTTTTCTTTTTGTTTTTTATGACCAAAACCAAAAATGAAAACAAAAAAGTGACAATCTCTTTAAGAAACAAATTCTAGTTTCTGTGTCCTTCAGAATTATCCTACTACCATACTTTTAAGCCATTAGGAGGTACGTAGGCAGGCACCTGGGTGGCTCAAGTGGTTAAGCCTTTGCCTTCAGCTCAGGTCATGAACCTGGGATCCTGGGTTCCAGCCCCACATTGCACTCCCTGCTCAGTGGGGAGTCTGCTCCTCCCTCTTCCTCTACCACCCCCCCTGCTTGTGTGCTCTCTCTCTCTCAAATACATAAATGAAAAAAGAGCTGTTGAGGTCCTTGTGTCCTGAAAACAGATAATTGATCCTGTATATTTCAAAACTTGATGGTCAAAGAAAAACTTGAAAAGTCATAATTTCAAAAAAGAAAAAAAGAAAAAAAAAAGAAAAGTCATAATTTCAAATATAACAAATACATACATTATTTTTAGTTTCATATGATGTAGAATATTATCTTTTATATAGACTGAGTCACCTTAGAAAAACCATCCAATTGTTCTTATTTTATTCATGCATTCCTTTTTGAAAAAATATTCAATGCCAGGAGTGTGCTGGGGATACAGTAAATATTAAGATAGATTCAATATTTTCCATTTTCAGTCCAGGAAACAAATAGAAGCAAAGACCTTTGCCAGGAACAACCCTGGGGATATAACCTATTCTATGCCAAGAATTGTTATGAGGATACAGCTACGAGAAAGAAAGATAACAGTACTTGCTCTTAAGTTGTTCACTATCCTGTAGTGGAAAGCAAAGACTATTCTCAAGTTAGGTTGTCTAAGCAACTCTAGTTCCAAGTTCTGAAAAACTATATAGAAGGATTTCAAAGGTTGTATAAATAGAAGATGGTTTTATTGAAGAAACGTGCCTTTTCAAAACAAAGTCTTGAATTGTCCAAAAATCATTGTTGGTTTGGGTGGAGGCGTATGAGTGTGTGAATGGGCACATGATATGCTGCTTTAGGTGGTCAGTTAAATCTCTGAGGCGATTTGTGCAGGAAGGCACTCTCCCTACATGTTCACATTACCTGGGACTGCTCCCACACCTTTACAATTGGTTGTTTGGGTAATGTCAGGAGAGAAAACTACTTTAGTAACCTGGGTGTTCCCCTGTTCTCTGATAGGATGTTTCTTATAAAATGGTCCCTTGAACAGAGGAAGCACAGGAAGGACACATACGGCCATCAGAGCTGAAAAACTTTTTTCTATGTATAACTAGGTTTCCTGTTTGACATTGGGAATAAGAATGGGCAATGTTGCAATAGGTAGTGGAGGTGGTACAGGTTATAGGTGAGGTCATGAATAGTTAGTGGGATTTCATTTGTGACCACACTTGGAAATATATGCTATCATTTAGTTTTGTATACATTTTAATATCTTCATAAACATAAGTTTATGTGTGCATGTCATTATCTTCACAGATATAAGCTTATATATATATATACATATATATATCAATACTTTCATAAATGTAAGCCTCATGTGTACATCTCCTGAAATACATTTCATGCCTTCCTTTGAGGCGAACATACCCTTCAAACCCACTCTATGACAATTAATTGTTTAAGGAAAGCATATTAGAGAAATAATTGTTGTATAGATAGGTCAAGAGATGAGGTTGGTGTTTGATATCAGGGCAATTTGGAAAGCAATATGAACAAAATTGAGATTTGATTTAATAAATAATCTAGAACATAAATCACTGAGCTTATTCAAGGATAATATTTCAATTCGCAACCTACACCAACACTGAGCTCATATGAATACAATCATTAAAAGGTCCCTTATAGTTGACCAGAATGAATTTCAACCTCCCAAAGCTACCCACTACATACAAGTAGTTTTATACTAAGGAGAAGAGAGATTTTTATAGAGTGAAATAACCATAAAATGAATGAAGGTATTTCAAGGATATTAGATATTTGCAAAGTAGTTATTTATAAAAATGTTCCATTAGGAATAAAGATCAAATGTTTTCTACAGAAAATAATGATGGGATTTAATATTGGAGGTGTCAGCTATGAAGACCACAGGGTTATTGTGAGAAATAACATTTAACCTTTCTCTTGTGGCTGATGGAGGCCAATGCAGTATTTTATTATCAACATTGGCGGGTGATTTATTACCACTGTTTCTACTCCAGTAAAGCCACATTAGGCTGTGCTCGATGTATCATTTGTTATCTTCAACCCCCCTGCACACTCGGCATGCATAATCTCTTTGTTCTAGCAAATTTTAAACATAGAAGAGTAAATATTTAAGTAATTATTCCAGATTCATCAGAAACTGTGGAGGTAAAATCAACTGGCTAAATAGATTATGCCAGACAATGTCTGACGTAATCATGAAGTTCTGGCTTCAGGAAGAGTGATGGTTATACATCTGAAACATCAGCTATGCATAATGGTGCATTAGTGTAGATACAGCAGTGACAGAGAATAAATCACAGGCACACTTTCAGATAGGAATAAAATTTTGTGGAATAAATTCAGGTCAGATAGCTTTCACCAGTTTCTGTTTTCAGAACTTACTACCTAAGAAAAATCAAATTGTCTGAAATAGCTTCGCGGATGCACTGAAAATGGTTTCCCTGCCTTTCAACTAGTTTGACTATTTGACATTATTGTGGAAGCAAATTTAAGGATATCAAAATAGTTCCATTTTCTAAAATTCTTAATGAGTATTAGAATCTTTGGAAATTTAATTTTTGCTTCAGTAAAATAAGCTTAATAATCAACAAGTTTACATCTAGAATGAACTTGTTTCCACATGTTTTTCTTTCAGCCAGTGATCATAAATATTAACTAAACTTATGAAGTGTTAGAGAAAGATTCTTTTCTGTGCAATGATTTATTCTCTGAGAAGCGTTCCTATTTACCTTAATTCCTAGCATCTCTCTTTATTCACTCTGCCCACAGGAAATAGAGTAATTTATAAGATTAGTAAACTTGGAAATAATCAATCAGGCATCTTTGCTAAATCTCTGCCCTTCTTTATCTTGATAGTAAGCAAACCAAGAGAAATAATCCATTCTCTGCTGTTCCTTCATGGGTAGGCCTACTCTATGCTATTGTGATTGGGTTGGTAACTATTAACTATAATTGTGATACAGGATTAAGATATAGTTTAAAAATCTCATTATTGGTTTTTTTTTTTTTAGTATGAGAATTTGTATTATTCAAAAGTTTATTCCTAAGTTTTAATTTAAATTCCATTTAGTTAACATACAGCACAATATTAGTTTCAGGTGTAGAATTTAGTGATTCAATACTTCCATACAACATTCTGTGCTCATCACAAGTGTCCTCTATCCCTATCACCTATTTTACCCGTTCCCCCAACTTACCTCCTCTCTGGTAGCCATAAGTTTTTTCTCTATAGTTAAGGGTCTATTTCTTGGTTTTTATCTCTTTTTATCCCCCCTGTTTTTTGTCTTGTTTCTTAAATTCCACATATGAGTAAAATCATATGGTATTTATTCTTTCTCTGACTGATTTATTTCACGTAGCATAATACTCTGTATTTCCATTCATGTTGATGAAAATGGCAAGATTTCACTCTTTCGTTGGCTGAGTAATATATCACCTCTTCATTATCCATTCGTCAGTTAATGGACATTGGGACTCTTTCCACAATTGGGCTATTGTTAATAATGCTGCTATAAACATTAGGGTGCATGGATCCCTTCGAATCAGTATTTTTATATCCTTTGGGTAAATATCTAGCAGTACCATCGCTAGATTATATGGTAGTTCTATTTTTAACTTTTTGAGTAATTTCCATACTGTTTTCCAGAGTGGCTGCACCAGTTTGCATTCCCACTAACAAAGTAAAAGTGTTCTGCTTTCTCCACATCCTCACCAACACCTGCTGCTTCTTGTGTTGTTAATTTTAACTATTCTGACAGGTATGAAGTAATGGCTCATTGTAGCCCTTTGTATTTCCCTGATAATGAGTGATGTTGAGTGTTTTCTCATGTGTCTCTTGGACATCTGCATGTCTTCTTAGGAAAAATGTTTATTCATCTCTTCTGCCCATTTTTTAATTTGGATTGTTTTTTTTTTTTTTTTAGGTGTTGAGTTGTATAAGTTCTTTATATATTTTGAATACTAACCCTTTATCATTTGCAAATTATCTTCTCCCAGTCTGTAATTTGACTTTGTTTATTTGATTGGTTCCTTCACTGTGCAGAAGCTTTTTATTTTGATAAAGTCTCAATAAAATTATTATTGGCTTTATACATAATTTATTTTGATCTTGTTTCCCTTACATCAGAAGACATATCTAGTAAGAAGGTGCTACAGCCAATGTCAAAGAGTTTGTTATTGTCTGCACTCACTTCTGGGATTTTCTTATTTCACATTTAGATCTTTCATCCATTTTAATTTATTTTTGTCTATAGTGTAAGAAAGTGGTCAAGTTTTATTTTTTTGCACATTGCTGGTCAGTTTTCCCAATACCATTTGTTAAAGAGACAGTCTTTTCCAATGGATATTCTTTGCTGCTTTGACCATATAGTTGTGAATCCATTCCTGGGTTTTCTATTCTGTTCCACTGATCCATGTGTCTGTTTTTGTGCCAATACCATACTGTCTTGATCATGAGAGCTTTGTAATAGAACTTGAAGTTTGGAACTGTAGTGCCTCCAGCTTTGCTTTTCTTTTTCAATATTGTTATTCAGAGTCTTTTGTGATTCCATACAAATTTTAAGATTGTTTTTCTAGCTCTGTGAAAATACTGGTGGTATTTTGGTAGGGATTACATTAAAGGTAGATTGCTTTGGTTAATACAGACATTTTAACAATATATGTTCTACACCATGTGGATGGAATGTCTTTCCATTTCTTTGCACTCTCTTCAATTTCTTTCATCGGTGTTTTATACGTTTCAGAGTACAGATCATTTACCTCCTTGGTTATATTTATTCCTAGGTATCTTATGGTTTTTGGTGCAATTGTAAATGGGATTGATTCCTTGATATCTCCTGCCTCTTCATTATTGTGAGCTGTAGCCACACCAATCAACGACACAGAAATAAAATGTATCCAGATTGGCAAGGAAGAAGTCAAACTTGTACTATTTGCAGATGACATGATTCTCTAAATAGAAAACCCAAAGACTTCACCAATAAATTGCTAGAACTGATACACAAATTCATTAAAGTTGCAGAATACAAAATTATTATTGGTTTTATACATAATTTATTTTTCAAACCTACTGTTTAGAAATTGTAATGAAATATTTTTGTTTTCTATCTACCATTTTTTTTTCAGAACTCAGTTGGAGAATTTACAGGGGTGCTACTTATCGAAAGTGCTTAGTAACTCCAGTATGTATTACAAAACAAAAAAAAGAAAGAAATAAAAGAAACAGATTCCTCTTTTCCTCTCTATTTTCAGCAGTTCCTTTTCCTGGGATTCCATATGCTTGCCTATCTTTAGCCGAACAATCACAAAGTTTAAATTCATTTCATTCATTAAAAGAAAATAATATGCATATATTTCCTATAATGAATTATCATGAATAAACATTTGTTAGTCCCCACCATATGTGTGCCAAACATTCTAAGTACTTTTGAGTAAATAACTAAACATGTGATTGGGACCAGAAGTTAACACAAGATAAAGAAATAAATGAATCAATAAGGAAGAAACCATGGAGATAATATCCACTCAATCAATAAATATGCATGATATACATAGCCAGTTTTGACTGGAACTAAATCCTGCCTGTGTCACATATTTCACCTTTGAAAAGCAATCTTCTCGAACCTAATTTTAATCAATAGTAAAATTGTGGAGAAAAAAAAACACTTTTAAGTCATAAGAAAGTTAGATTTTTCTTAATAATGCATGTAAAATACTGACACATATTGAGGAATGTAATATATTAAAAAAATAAGTGTTTTTTTCTAGGTGTCTCCAAATTTTCTTAAGGTCTGTTTGTGAAGACTGATATATAAACAGATAATGGATATAGAGAGATGGTTATATAAAAGGAGTTAAGAAATAGGGAGAAGGTACATGCTGTTAAACAAAATATGCTAAGAAGTATAGAGTGGTTATATGTAGATGCCAAGTGATTAGTCATTAGATCTGGGTTAGCTAAGAAAGTTTGCTGAATTATAATATTTTGCCTTAATTTTATTTTCTATGTGTGTATGTGTATATAGTATGTGTGTGTTAGAATGTGCATATAAAAAGAAGATATAGACTAGGGTGCCTGCTTGGCTCAGATAGTTAAACATCTGACTCAATTTCTGCTAAGGTTCTGATCTTGTGGTCATGGAATTGAGCCCTGTGTGGGGCTCTGTGCTCAGCGTGGAGTCTGCTTCAGATTTTCTTTCCTTCTCCCTCCTGCTTGCTCACTCTCTCTCTCAAAAAAATAAATTAATAAAATCTTTTTTTACAAAGTGAATAGAACATATGTTTCTAAAACATGGGACCATGGAATAATGTCGGTAAAAAATTGGAGGCTAAATAAGGCTATTGATATGGAAGTTACAGAACTCTAGGATTAACCGAAATTATAGGTGGGAATAGGCTACAATTTGAAGACAGATACCTATTATCCTCCCATGAAATTTAAAGTTCATATAATCTAAACTTGGATGATGCTTTATTTATATTATAGGCAAAACTAATATGATAAGGTTGAGTGACTAAGGAAGATAATGTAAGAGTAGAAATACAAATAATTGCATATGTCTTAATTTATAGAATGCAACTAATATGACCCAGTTGAGTGTGTGTGCTAAGTAGCAATAATAAATCTGAGGATATCTCCAGTTTCAACTGTGTAAATTTACACAGCTACATACAGAGATAGTAGTTGCATTGTTCAATTTCTCACACAATAATACACATTGGTAATCTTATTTAAATATTTGTAACTCAAAATATACACACATACAACACACACACATGCACATAAGAATATATATGCAAATTCATTGTAAAAACAATTGTCATCAATATATGTCATTTCAAAATATGGTCAGAAATGGAAGTATTGATTGCTGTACATAGGGCAAACTTGAATAGCCTCGTCTTAAAATTAAACATGCTTATTTAAATGTAAGCTAGGCAAGAACACAGGAAAATTACATAAGGCCCAGAGATAACATAATTGCAAGGAAGCTTATCAACTGGGACCACCATTGGTAGACTTAGGTTCTACTTCCAGGGAATAATTCCACTACTGTATACATAGATAAAACATGGCCCTGGGAAACCTTTGACATGCCAACTTTCAGGAATCCAGGGAGTCAAATCCAGATGTTGATCAGCCACAATTAGAGATGTATTATTTTGCTTCGGATGGAGAAATTTAGGGAAGAAATAAACTAGCTTAAATTAGGAGGTCACAAAGTCAAAGGTGTGTACATGAAGAAAGATCTGATCCAAAGCAATTTCTCACTGTGTTGTTTGTGCCCCTATGTACTATGTTTTATAAGCCCTGGGACTATGGACTACGAATGGGGCTGTATCTGGTCAAAGCTTCCTCGGAAGAGCCTAGGATTTGCAAAACATTTTTAGTACTGTTTTTTTTTTTTCCCATTCCTCTATATGGTAATTTATATCCTATGGTAGCTAACTGAATTCTCTCAAGTGTACTATGTTAACCATTTTTACATGTAAATATTTCTTTATCCTTTTATTTAAAAGTTTCTCAAATGAGCATCTGGGTGGCTCAGTTGGTTAAGCATCTCCCTTCTGCTCGGGTCATGATCCCAGGGTCCACATCGGGCTCCCTGCTCAGCAAGGAGTCTGCTTCTCCTTCTCCCTCTGCCTTTTCCCTCTGCTCATTCTCTGTTTCTCTCATGCTCTCTCACTTTCAAATAAATGAATACAATCTTTAAAAAAAATAAAAGTTTCCCAAATTATGATATTTTTGTATTCATTTCTCTGCTGATTATCTCATTCCAAGAGAATGATAATAAAAATAAAAATAAAGAAAAAATAAAAAAAAAATAATACAGTTATCTGCTCCTGGCCATGGTGAATTAACAAGGCGGGGACTGAGTCTACCACCTGAAACAACCAGAAAATGAACAAAATAATGAAGCAATGTGTTCACAAAGACATTTGCAATCAGGCAACAAAGGATATTGATCCCTGAGAGATGGGAAGCAAATGAGGTGATCCCTACAGTTATCTCCATTCATTCCCTTGAGAGAGTTTTAAGTCTGCTGCACAGGGAAGACAAACCAAGGAAAAGCCTGACCAGCTTCATGGGTTGAGATGGAGCAGAGAATCTGTAGAGAACAAGGAGGCCAGCATTTGTGAGACAAAGAATGAGAGGAGAGATCTCCACAGGGAGAGAGAACTACGAGAACCTGAAGAGGTTGTTCTGTAATATTCAGCTGCATATGACTAGGGGAAAAAGCCCTCAGCCAAAGAAACAACCACACAAAAAGATTAGAGGCGACAGTGCCTGGCACACACAACACCCTGGTAATGGTTTCTATTCCACTATCAAATTGGGAAACTTCAGAATTCATGAAACAATGTGCAGAGAACACAGACCATCTTGCCCTAGTTGTGGGGGAAATAACTGGTCCATGACTGGGCACTACTCTGGATGTGCCCAAGAAATCCTAAAAGACACAAAATGATCAAACTTTTTCCAGTCTCTTAAATGTTTCTCAGAAAGAAAGCTCAAAAATATTTATACAGGTACAAACATATCCAGCACACAAAAAAGTAAATCCTCTATGCCCGCCATTCCGTTAGATCAGAAAGTTAGCAAAAAAGGTAGAAAAAAAGGTAGGAAAATCATACCCCAAATAAGATGAAAAATTAATTCATAGATGCCAAGAACAGACACACAGGTAAACATCATAGAGAACATCAGTCTGGGTGGAATTTTAGGACTGTTCCTCTCACCAAGGGAGCATCACGGGCTGAATTTCTCCTGCCCATCTTCCCTGTGGACTCCTACAGAGTAGTTGGAGAAAAAGCCTGCAAGAGAATTTGAACTTCTTAGCATATCTGCAGCCGTTCATGGCTTTACACCGTCACCCTAGGTCATGTTCAGATTTTAGGTGTTCACTAAAAATGTCTAGTTTATTCTCTTTACCAGCTTAAATAGTAGTCTGTAGCTTGTAGGCAAGCAATTGCTAGGATCTTGTTGCTCTCCGTAGGCCTGGTCTTTCTAGATTTTAGACGTGGTGCTGCTCAGGTGAAAGCCTTTAAGTCCTCAGGGGACGCCAAGTGCTTCTTGGTTCTGATCATTGAGAGCAACTTCTCCCGTGGATTTTAATTAGCATACTGAGTTTTAAAATGATCTATTTCCTACCCTGTATTTTGACTCTAAGACACCAAAGGCATGATTATTTCTGCAATGCCAGCTTCAAACTTTAGAAGTTCTGTATTAGTCATTCAGGAATCTAAAAATTAATTAAGCCATTTAACTCCTCCCCCAAATTAATAATAGTACATTGTATGGATTATTAGGATAAGTAATTGGTTGATTACCTTTGAACAGTGGGACTGATATTAGTTGAAATTTACCTATTTTTATTTGCCAGTATGTCTTACTGATATCAACTGATATCTTACTGATATCAAGGGATTCCCCTTTCTCTCCGTCTTTAGGAACTAATTACAATTTGAGATAATACCTACTTTTCTATATTTACTCCCACATAAAGGAGTCTTTCCAATATAAATTTGAAGTGGAATTAGTGTTAATATAACACCAAACAAGTTTGTTTATTTTTCGATGCAAAACTATTTGATCCAGCTTCCTCAAGGGACTTTCTGATTGAGGAAAAGAGAGGGAGGAGAGGTGGGAGTTAAATATAAAGGCAGAAGGTTACTTCTGACTCATAGTTTATTTGCACATAATGTTGTTTTATAAGAAGTATTCTATTTTAATTATTAGTTAATTAGTAGTTTTGACTTTAGCACTTACTAAATGCCTTTAACAATGAACAATCCACTTGACAGAGTCTGAATGCTTACTATGTAAGATGGCTACAATAATTCCTGCTTCAAGAGTCACTGTGAAGCTTGAGACACTGAGTGGAAATACCTTCTAGTTTACAATGTTCTTTGTAAATATAAAGCATGATTATTAGGTATTTTCATTATTTTTCCCTGTTGGGGACTCTGCTCAAGATACTAATTTGAATACCTCAATAAATTTATTTTAATCCTTCATGTACTAAGATCCATCTATATCCCAACCTACATCTTGATTAAGCACAGAAACAATGCCATTCTCATATAATATTCCGAATTGCTCCATGCGGAATAGCTGTGTTTTGATTGGGAATAAGTCTGATGCATATGGCGCATACTGTCTCAGAGTTCAAAGTGAATGTGATTGGGTAAACATCAAGCTTTTTAATTAACAGATGAATTGACAAAGAGGAAAAACATTATATAATTGACAGAATCTATACCAAGAAACAAAGAGACTTATTCCTAATTCTAGCTCTATCATTATGACACGGCGTTGTGTAGTTAGGCATGTGATTTAAAGTTATTTTCTTTATCTTTCCTGTAAATATTAGGGTATCTAAGAGGTTTTGAAGGAACATAATATGAAATTATATATATATATAATATATAAATGACATGTGAAATGAGACGAGGTTTGTCCTTTGTTATATTTTGTTTTGTTTTGACACAAGAATATCTTTAAGAGCAAAATTTATATCTCTTGTAAAATCTCTTTAATGACACATGGTTGACATATGAAAAGCTGTACATATTTAATATATAACTTGACGAGTTTGTGGTGATGAAACCATCACCACAATCTGTATCATAAACATATCAATTACCTCCAAAAGTTTTCTTCTCCCCTCTACTTCTTTTTTAAACATAAGATCAACCCTCTTAGCGACAGTTTATATAATACAGTATTGTTAACCATAGGTACTATGCTAGACAATAAATCTCTACTACTTATTTTGTATAACTGAAACTTTGTAGCCTTTCTCTAGTATATAATTGTTTCCCTCCCCACCCTGCTCCTGCCCCCAGATCTTGGTAATCACCATTCTACTTTTTGTTTCCATAAGTATGACCATTTTAGGTTTCTCATATAAGTGGTATTATGTAGCATTTGTACTTCTGTGTCTGGCTTATTTCACTCACCATAATGTTCTCTAAGCTCATCTATGTTGTCTCAAATGGTGGGATTTCCTCCTCACTCCCTCGCACTAAGGCTGAATATTATTCAATTGTATGTATATACCAAAATTTCTTTATCCATTCATTGACCAATGGAGATTTAGGTTGCATCCACGTATTGGCTATTGTGAATAATGCGGCAATAAACATGGGAGTGCAGATCCTAATTTCATTTCCTTTGGATTTATATGGAGAAGTGAAATCATTGGGCCTGTGATAATTTTGTTTTTAATTTTTTGAGGAATGTCCATAATGTTTCCCATAGTGATTGCACCAATTTACATTCCCATTCAACAGTGTACAAGGATTGCTTTCTCTCTACATCCTTGCCAAACTTTTTTTTTTCGGCTAATATCATCCTAACAGGTACAGATTTTGAGTACAATTAGTTTATTCGTAGGTCATCTCAGGAGACAACAATGGGAGAGGGGGCAGTAAAAAGGGAAGGAAGCAACCAGTCAAAGGTATATTTTCAAATAATTTATCACTGAGAAAATCTGAGATTGATTCTTTTTCAGAAATTTGGAAGTCAGTGTAGTATACATGTCTCATCATAATACCACTTAGAAGGCCAAAGATTTGAGGCGTTTTTCTGCTGTTCACCCTTCACTGAGGATACCTCCCCAGAGAATATTAAATCCCTGATAATTCTGTCCTGCTGTGCACATGGAAAAGGAGGTCTGAGGGACATAGAGATGCAGGTACTGGTATTTGGAGGTCTGGGATATTTGAACAAAAGTGGGGAGAGTGAGGGGATGAAGATGGGACATTGCATGCTCAAATCTACTGCATTGCACCACGGTGCATGCAGCACATAAGCACTTCAACCTGCAAATGTCTCCTAAAGATAGTTAGCAGTCACAGTATTTGAAGAAACGATCTATGAGGGAGAGAGAGACCGTCAAACTACAGCCCTACTGAAACAGTTAATCCTGAGAAAAATAATTAATACTCATCATTTTTCTCCTCCACCGAACATTTTTGATGCTCTTCGTTCCTGATTGGATTATTTGCTGATTTGTTTTGACATGTTGAAGTAGCCCAATACTGTATTCCCAAAGAGATCTGAGCCCCTGGCTATCATGCTGTTTCTAGGCATGATTGGTGCAATTGTCCAGTCACAGTTATGATCATGGAGATAATAAACGGTTTCAGAATAAATCTCTCAATTCACAGATGTAATTTCTGCACCCAATGAGAGGCAATAATTGCCATCTCATGATAATCAGAATTAACAGTCACAACATTATAGTGGTTCCTTTCTTTGTTTTCCAGTCTACTGGAATGAACAACACAAGTGATTGGGTATTAGCCTTACTTTTTAGTGGAATCTTTATTCTGTCGACTATTAGGATTATTCTTCCACAGAAACTTGAACCTCCAGTCCAGCAGAGACTGAAAATGTGAAAATAAGAAGCAGAAACTCCCTAAGGGAGTGCTTCTCCCATTCTCTGGGTCTGAGACACATGTATTCTATCTACATAGAGCAACACGACACAATATGATGGCCATGGACTCAGTCTTAAAATCCTCCAGGGTTTCATCCCCAAGCTAAAACCTGAACTATGCCTTAGTTTGGTGGTTTCTGGGTGATGTGTTGCTCCATGATAGACCTAGGAATATCAAGGTCATGTGGCCACTCATCATAAAGTGGATCCAGTTTAGACCGATAAGTTAGCCAGGTTATGTTATTCTCAGAGCAATGGTAAAGACATAAGACAGAAAGTGGAAACACATGAGGCCTTTTTAGGCCTAGACTTGACACCACCACACTATCACTTTGCCTCATGCCACTGCCAAGATGAAAAGTCAGAGATGAAATTTCTTAAGGCAATGATAGCCATATGAATTCAAGTAGGGGTGGTGACTTTGGGTGTAATCCTTCATTTTACTACAGTAGTTAACTCTTTCTTAAAATTAAACTCTTATATATATTTCTGTAGTCCAAGAAGAAAAAAGAATGTATAGATACCCTCACACGCATTATTTTGTGTATCTTTTCTCAATATTTTACCTGAAATAGATATAAATTTAAGCCTCTAACATCATCAAAAATATTTTATAAACGAGGGGCACCTTGGTGGCTCAGTGGTTGTCTGCCTTCGGCTCAGGGCGTGATCCTAGAGTCCCGGGATTGAGTCCCACATTGGGCTCCCTGCATGGAGCCTGCTTCTCCCTCTGCCTGTGTCTCTGCCTCTCTCTCTCTCTGTGTCTCTCATGAATAAATAAATAAAATCTTAAAAAATACTTTATAAATGATTGTAATTAATGAATATGTATGACTCATTTATAAATAGGGAAGGACATGGTGGGATGTAAAATACAGAAATATGCAACTGGGTTCAAGACACACAATATATTTATAAAAGAAAAATTTAAAACTATAAGCAATACAGAACTAATGAAGTTGGATTAAAAATATCCAAATGTTGCCAAGTGGTGAAATAAAAAGAAAATTCAACTGGAGTGCCATTAACTAAGAACTTTGTTTTAGAAAAATGCATTTTTTGAAAGACACAAATTGATTCAGAGAAAAGAAAAGAGTCAAATTTTAGGTAGTTAGAAATAGTTGATGTTCAAACAAAAACAAGTAGATTTGTTCACCTAAATTGAATGTCTTATATTCAAGTTAAAATTAAAATAACGTTAGTTAAGTATAGGTCTACCAGTCCAAGATGAATAAAAGTAGATCTATTTAAACATATTAATATGTGCTCATAACAATGCCCTTTCTTTTTTTATTTTACAAGTTATTTGAAAGTATCTTCATCTTGGAGTTTCTCCATATTTTTCTGTTTACCAGTGGTAGGTGTTACGCAAGATGTAGGTGAATAATAAAGATTTACTGGAAATCAACAGCAGGCTGCATCTTCACAAGTAGTGGCAAATGAACAAAGACCCTAACTACAACATATAGAGTCAGCAGTAAAACAAATGGGGAATACACAGATAAGTAGAAATAGGAATAAAACATTAGTTATTAAACTCATTAAAACTTTAATAAATTGAAGGAATCTCTCCTTATAAGATTTTATTATAATAAGAGACTTATAAGTCAAAACAAAAGAATCATTTTAAATATTATGAATTTATTGTTGCTCATAGGAAAAGAGCTAAAGTCTTTTAATAATGACAAGATATTCAAAAAGAAAATGAAGAGGCATTTAAAAATTACATTCAAACTTATTTATGCCATAATGTCATTATCAAGATAATATTACATGTTCACAACTGATTTGGAAAACTTAGGCATAATTTCAAAAATTAATCCAAGTAACATTTTCTCTTATGTTCCTGGGAAATTGTTGAGAATGTATTTACTTTATAAATATAGAATAAATATGACTTTTACTGACAGAAATGGGACCTAAATATTTCAATTAATATCTAGTTTTTTTAAAAAAAATAATACACTTGATAACTCCACTCTGACAATGTTCCAAAATGGAAGAAGTTTCTGATACAAAGGATAATTATGTTCTGATAGTTCCTCCAAAATGGAACAGATTATGTGATCCTCAATTGAAAAAATACATAGTTTTATCGAAAATATACAGAATAGAGACCCTACCTAGTGATTGTAAAAAATTATGAAACATCAAATACATTATGATACTCTATCTTTAATGTGAAATCCAGAAAATGTTACTTATTTTTTGGGAATCCCATTACAACATAAATAGGAGGACAGTTTTAGTTATTGAGTGTCATGTTATACTATTGGATGACATACCATTGTCAAATAGACACTGTTATTTTCAGCAGAGATCATCCATCATTGTCACGCTCAGCTCTGATCAATACATTTATTTTTTATCACTTAGGTGTTAATTTACATTATTTCTCAATTTTCCCTAAGTAATCATTTAAAACAATAGTCAAAACCTAAGAGGATGATTAATTTTAAAACTATTTAAACAGCAAACATAATTTAGAACAAATGAGTTGCAGCAGCAATTCTTGCCTCTAGAGACTAGGCTCCAAAATGACCCCATATGCCATCCAACAAATTGCATAAAGATATGAGCTCAGAATAAGTTGCTCTTAACCTTGGATGTGTGAACAATTTTGCATATCCATAATTGTCAATATGACACCCTTCAGGATACACTGGTTTCTCTGGGCAGAGAGCCAATCAGCCTTATGTTCAGTTATATGTGAGCCAGCTGGACATCTGACAGGTGCATTGTGGTGGCTAAGTGCCCTCATCTACACTCTTTAACTCTCCAGTGACTTTGCTGTTTTGAGATGCTTCCTAAGGGAACAGGTCATCAAAGAGATGAGTAAGGCATAACACGTGTACTTTCTGGTGATGAGGGCACCACTAGAGCCCAAGGATAATATAAAAAGAAAAGTATGACAATTCTACAAGCCCCTGTATATGCTCACTTTTGGGAGAAGGCCATTCTCTGATTATCCCTTTAAATAGATGTACCTAAGAGGTAGCCTAAAATATACCACTTTTAGAGAATAGTACTGATATGGCCTTCATGCTGAATGAAGGTTACCAAGTAGGAGGCAGGACCCATTCCTAAAAGTTTCCTTAAGTATTTAGGTCTTCTGAAACCAAGAAAACTCATATGCTACCCATATTGCTTCAAGCACTGCCACTGATCCCAGAGAGTGTTTACTGGAAGAAAGGTGCCCAAATGATTAGATAAGCCCCTTTCAAAAGTAACTCTTATTGTCAAAAGTTATGCCTATTGAAACTGTAAAGGCAGTAGATTTACTTAATGTTATTCCAGGAAAAGTGATGCGTGTATTTTGTCCAAATGAGGATTCATTTTCTACTCCAGATATCATGAAAATAGTGTAGGGAAATACACATTCATATATTGCTGGTAGAAATACAGAGTTGTACAACATCTATAAAAAGGAACTTGGTAGCATCTATAAAAAATGCCTACTGATTTGTCCCTTTAAGCAGAAATCTCTCCTTTAGGAATCTTTTCCAAAGATATCCTATGAAAACTGAAATGGCAGGTGCACAAAGCTCTTTATTGTTGTCCTACTTGTTGAAACTAAACAAAACAAAAAAACACTAGAAATAATAAAAATGTTCATCGACAGGGGACTAAGTGAAGAAACTATGGAATATGCATGGAATGGAGTAATACATATCTTAAAAAGAATGAGGAAAATCTTTATACATATGACTATAGATTAATCCCTAAAGATATTTTAAAGATACAACACAATATGATAATTTTTAAAAAATATTTTATTCATTTATTCATGACAGATACAGACAGAGAGAGGCAGAGACACAGGCAGAGGGAGAAGCAGGCTCCCTTTGGGGAGCCTGATGTGGGACTTGATCCCAGGACCCTGAGATTATGACCTGAGCCACCCAGGAGCCCCCAAAATGTGATTATTCTATTATGTTTTATTTATGAAGGAGGGAAGATATACATATAAAAGGAGGTAAATCTATTCATCTATACATTTATATAATAGATGCCTACATTTTACAAGTGGAAGTAGACGCAAAAAGTCTAATGAAAATTACTATTAAAGAGTAGAAGTAAGGGAAAAGAAATTGAAGCTACAGTCTCCAAATGTTTCTTGTTTTACTTTACACTTTAGAGCCGTCTAACTGTTTTAAATAATTATAAAAAATTTAGGGGCGCCTGGGTAATTGAGTGATTGAGCACCTGCCTTCAGTTCAGGGCATGATCCCTGGGTCCAATGATAGAGTCCTGCACCGGGCTCCCTGCATGGAGCCTGCTTCTCCCTCTGCCTGTGTCTCTGCCTCTCTCTGTCTCTCTCATGAATAAATAAAAAAATAAAACAAAATAAATCTAAGTTGATAGAAAAACCTTGCAAGTGGAAAACAAAACTAAATTATTATCAATTTGATGGCTTAACCACACAATAATTGTTTTGTATGACCTTAAAACAATAATGTGTCATATCCCTACTGGGATATGTCAAGATTAAAAGGAACTGAAAAGAAATATCAAATAGTATTGATAACCATATCATATTAATAGTATTGGCATTGGCATTATTATTTTTAAGATTTACATGTAGATAGATATGTACACGTATATAGGACAGAGATCCATAGTGATAAATCAAGTAGTACTATATTATCTTTAGGAAATAAGATTTTAAGTAAGAACAAAAAGATAAAAAATCAAAGGAAAAAACTTTGGTTAGAAGCTCAGTACTGTTAAATTTTAATTGTAACTAGAATATTAACTCTTGGTATGTTTGTTTTCTCTTCTACAATATAATATATATTTATTTTCTGCCCATTAAGCTGAAAAGGCCTAGAAGCAATAGCCAAACCAGATGTAAAGAACCTAGACTGTTTAGTAGATCTAAACTTCTTGGAGGAAGATTAAATTCCACTTTCTGATAAGAACTGTACAATGTAAATCTGGAAATATTTTCCAATGTAAAAGCAACATAAAAGTCTTACCAAAGAGTATTAGAGTCCTGTTGGAAAGTCATGGAATTCAAAGAAAGGAGCTTCCACCAGTTGAAAACAGGATGGTTTAAACATTAAGAACTACAGCGATTGCTATGAATACATTGCATGTTAAAAAATCCATGGGCTTATTTTAAAAATCTCATTGATTACCTCTGTAAGTTGCTAGGGCAATAATTCATGATTCTGGAACCTAGTAAGTAACAGGAAAAAAATGAACTATTTACCCTTTCTTTGGTGTACAAATGTAATTAAGAGTAACCAAATAGTTGATGGGTAAATTTTTTAAATGGAAGAATTACAGTTAATATATCCAGAAAAAATGATAACATTGAAACAACATAAATTTACATCACTTAATGGAGAAATGGGTGTTGCCAATGATCTTGAATGTCTGCTAACTCATTAAGTGAAAAGTTTATAGAGAGTTATAACAGAGAGATCACAAAATGAGAGATAACCAGATATCCTGAGACTCATAAGATATTCTTGATAAAAAAATAAAAATTGAGCTTGATTAAGCCATTTGATCTAATCACTTTATATGAAATATAGAAATAGAGAAATATGTTAAATGATATAGAGACACAATTAGCTAAACCTCAAATGTAGAAAATTGTATAAAACAAAAATAAAAAAATAAAAATAAAAAAATCAAACAAAAAAGACAAGTCAAAAAAGGCATTTTATAGATTAGATATATAAAATAAATGAAATATGCATTTTTTATTTTTTGAGCTTGATATAAAAAAACATTGAAAAATACAGTTATGAGACAAATGGATACTTAACGAACATGAAGGGATATTAGATGATATCAAAAAAGTGTTTTCTTTTTTAGATATAATAATGGGATTCAGGTTGTGTAATTTTTTTAAAAAGTGAGTAGTTCTCAAAAATGCATGCTTATTTAAGGGCAAAATTTTATGCTGTGTTTCCTTTAAAATAATCTGCCTTAGTGAGTGAGGGAAAGGGGGATGCAATATAGCATCCACCCATTTCCACATCCTGATGAATGTGGACGGAATCAGAAAGACTGAGGCACTTCAGGAACTTAAGAGCAAAGTACTCGAGTTGGAAAACCTGAAGATACTGAGTATTAAAGGTAATCGCTGTTTATTTTTAGACTATCATATTTTTCTGATAGTCAAATAATTTATGATCATGGGAAGGGCTCCTAGAAGTCAATTGATTGAATTTTTATATAAAGAGAGGGATTTTGATTAAGGACATAAACAATGATTAAGGACTTTCTCAGACTTAGTAATAAGATCAAGAAGTAAGGAAAAATAAAACTCACATAGCATGGGATGAGATGATATGAAAAATTCACAGATTAAAATTTAAAAATTGGATCATATGAGAGAATGTTGCCTTAATTCTAGTAGTTATAGATCTTTATCTCCTCTCTAGTGAAGCCAACATGGACAGTGAAATCATCTTGCATTCCGCTCCATGTATTTTTTTAGAGTTTAATACTCTTTACATTTTATCACAGATGCCATATAACACACTCGTTATTTTCACTACCAAATTTTAATTATGTCCTTGTGAACAAGTTGTATTGTCATCGTCATAACAGTTTCTGAAAGAACAAAACGTAGTGCTGTCTAAGGCTGCTTCTGTGTAAGTGTGCTTTCTGCTTTGTGGTGGGAGAAGCTGCAATATGGGGCACTGCATATCTTAGCCATTCTTACATATGATACCAGTGACAGGATATTTCACACTACAGTGCTAGCCAGCATATTTTCTATACTTTAATCGTGCAGTACTTGGAGTTTTTCAAAAGTATATACTTTAAAACCTTCTTCAGAAAAATGTTCAAGGATTGGGTTTTTTTGAACAAAATCTAACACTCTTAGAGGTTAATGTTGAAGTAGACCTCAATCTGGGAAATCCAATTAATTCCTAGGTATTATCACAATTTATAAACAGAGTAGTGACCAAAAGATCAAAGTCTTCACTTTGTTTCCTCTAACCTCTGGCACTCGCGAACACCAAGACATTACAAGAGGTAATTTGAACTTAGAAAGAGGTACCCCGTGCTAAGTTTCAGACTCTGGAAAAGGCTCAATTATCATGCAGAGAAAAAGGGAAGATTTTATTATTATTTTTTAAAATTTGTGCTAAACTTTGCCTTTAAAAAAAATAGGCACACAAGATAGAGGTATAAATAGGTATAATGTAGGTACATCAAGAAATGAGTTTGGATTCAATTGGACTAGTCATTGGACACATTGTTTGCTACTGATAGTGATTTTCTTCCTGGCAACTCATAGGCACAATTTTAAGAATATCCAAAATATGGAAAACCAGAAAATAACTTGAAGAAATCAATTTGAGAATTTTAAAAGATCTTTAGACATTGCTGTAAATAACAGATGCTTAAAATAATAATAAATTGCCCAGGCAAAACTTTCTTCAAAATCTGTCAAAACTCTGCAATATTCAAATATCTGTTGTAACAAATTTAAAAACAGTTTATAGAGATAAATTTTTGATCACTGTGTAAATTTGGTAAATTAAAAAAATAAGCCATTAAGAAACATATAACTTATCATACTGATTTTTAATGATCTTTTTCTTAGAGTAGTTTTAGGCTCACAACAAAATTGAGAGGAAGGTAGAGAGAATAGGGTAATATTGCTGCTTTAATTAATTTGCTGAATTTTATTTTCATTCAACTTGACTTAGAGACCAGGTGTATTCTCTGACAAAGGGAAATTCCATTAACAGGGTCTGCTATGATTCCCTCACTGCTCTGCTTCTGAGATTTTACACAATATACGTACTTTAAACGGTTAGTGCCTTAATAAGCAAGTGATTAATATGACAAAGAAAAAGTATTTAATTGACCCACTTTTTTAGGACTTAAAATCAATGTAATTACTACACCAAAGGTGACAAGAAAGCTTCAACTCTAATCCCAAGTGTGAGAAGATGAAGCAACTATAGAAGCCTAAAGAAATACTGGCAGAAACATGTTAAATCTTTTTTTTTTTTTCTTTTTCCTTTGAGTAATCACCCTGGGTTGCTTAGGTATCATTTTAATTGTAAAATTCATCTTTGACATGTTATTAATCAGAGTTCCAAGGAAAATAGAAAAAGTGTGACAGCTGCTCAACATTTGAAGATATCAATTTTATTTGTCCCACAGGATTTTATAAGCTAAACATTCCAAGTCCCCTGAAGTATTTCATATGTTACATCTTCACTTGACTCCATCTATTTGTCATTCTCTATCTTTCTAAAAATAGGACCCTCAGAGCTGGACATATCATCTCAAATGTGACTGACCAGCATGTTTGGAACACCATGACTCTATTCAGCTGTTTCTTTTAATGCTTCCTCTTGCTCATTTGTTTTTCGATATTCCCTCTCCAATCCTTTAATGGCCATAGTAGCTTACCCTGAATTAGTGACCAACTGGACTGTACAATTTTTTTCACAGGAGTTCTCAAAATTGCAGTACTCTGCATTTATGCAAAATATTTTAATGGAAATATCAATTTGCATTTATTTCCTTAAAAAAGTTATTTATTAAATATCAACTTAATTCTTGCTGTATTATCAGTACTATGTGAGGCATTAGATTGGCAGAAAAAAAACAGATGAACACTCTTGTCTTATTAATTACTTCTTAGCAAATGAAGCATAGAAAAAATTTTGATTAAAAAATTAGGGGCACCTGGGTGGCTCAGTCAGCTAAACCTCTGACTTGATTTCTGCTCAGGTCATGATCTCAGGGTCAGGATCTTGAGATCGAGCCTGATGTCCAGCTCTGTGCAGGGCATGGTGCCTGCTTAAGATTCTTTCTTTCCCTCTGTCCCTCCTCTCTCTCACTCTCTAAAAATATATATTTTTTTAAATTTAAAAAATCATAAATCACAAATGTTGATAAGCAAACAATGCTCTGAGAGAAATATCAACAGTAGATACTCAATTTATCTGTGATGCTTAGGGAAGACTTAGGAGGAGGCAATTATTTTGCTTAGAATATAAACAAGATCTTTGAGACTGGCAAAATAAAGATGTCCACAAATTCATTGACACTTTTCATATCAGGAAGTCAAGTTTATGTTTCTTTGTCTTGAAACTGGAGACTCTGACTGCCTTGACCAATAAAATGTGTTGGAATTGAATCTGCCAGTTTTGAGACACTAGTTTTAAAAGACTATGCCTCACTTCTGATCTCTTTGAATGCTCTTGGAACCCTGAGTAGCCAATGTCCAAATAAATAGCTTGCTGGTGGAGAAGCCCAGAAATTAAAAAAAAAAAAAAAAAAAAAGAGGAAATATGGGCTAGCTGAGACCAGTCCTTTCTTCAGAAAGGTACCAGGTTTATTTGCTTGTTTGTTTGTTTGTTTTAGGATTTTATATATGTACTCATGAGAGACACACAACACAGAGAGAGAGAGAGAGAGAGACAGAGACAGAGACACAGGCAGAGAAAGAAGCAGGCTCCCTGCACGGACCCAATGTGGGACTCAATCCCAGGACCCTGGAATCACGCCTTGAGCCAAAGGCATCCCAGAAAGGTACTAGGTTTGTAAATTAAATGTCTTGAAGCCTCTACACTAAATCAGTCACTGACTATATAACATTGAGTAACCCCATTCCATGCA
This sequence comes from Canis lupus dingo, assembly GCF_003254725.2. NCBI lineage: Eukaryota > Metazoa > Chordata > Mammalia > Carnivora > Canidae > Canis > Canis lupus. The sequence goes on along the minus strand of NC_064261.1, from coordinate 5,665,669 downwards.
AAGTGGAACAGGACTGTCCAGCTGATTAGTACCTAAATTCCTGATCTACACAATTGTGAAATTTGATAAATGATATTGTTTTAAGCCACTGAGTGTTTTGGGTATTTTGTTATCTAGTAATAGGTACCTAGAATAAAAGTAGAGGATGGAGTTTTCATCGAAGAGGAAATAGTATGTATCCAAATCCCAAACTGAAAATATTCTTGGTGATTTGAGAAGCTGGTTGACCACCAGTAGCACCACCCTTAGCTTACCTAAGGGAACAGGCTGTTATATAAGGCAGAAGAGACAAATAAGAGTTAGATCATTTAGGGCCTAAGGGTCAGGGAAAATTTATTGGAATTTATTACAAGTGCTATGGGAAACAATTGAATATTTATACATGTGGAAAAAATGGAGAAAAACAAGAGTGATCATATGAGGATATTTAGGAGGCTGTTGTAATAGTCTAGTAAAAAATTGGGATAGTATGGATATAATAATGGTGGAAGAAATTAAGGGAAATATTTACATTTGAGATAAATTCTGAAATTAAATCAACATGACTTGCCTTCACACAGATTGGATTTGGGGGATGGTATGGAGGAAAGAAATCAGAGATTATATTGAGTAGAGTCATTTATTAATACTAATTAATAGATGTCTTTTATTAAGAGGTAAAATAAGGATTGAATACACATTTCAGAAAGGGAGAACTCCAAAGAGTTCCATTTTAGACTTTAACATATTCAATAGTGAAGTCCTATAGAAAGATGGATATTAGAATAGTGGTACTATCCAATGAGCAATCTAGGCAAAGAATTTATGCTAGGAACTAATTAGCGATTACATGGAAAATAAATTTCAATGAAACATTGACATCTAGGGAATGAGTATATGGAAAGAGGAGGGACAAGAAACAAGCTCTGAGGAATACCAATATTACAAATATAGAGAAAGATGAAAAAAAGAGAAAGATGATTTTGCAAAGAAAACTAAAAATGAAGAAACAGTGAAGGGGGCAAAATTAAGAGTGATAACACAAAAGACAAGATTATTGTCTTGAAAGTAGGTAAACGATCTGAAGAGACAGAAATATGTCTATTGAATTTATCAACATTAAAGACAGTGACCTGATATCAATAAATAAAGTGTAGAGGGAGTAGTAAAAGCCAGATATTGCTTACATGAATATTAAATGGGTGTTGAGACAATCCAAAATAGGAGACACCAAGTGTAAATAGCTATTTCTTGGCTCTAAACGGGTAAAGACAAATGTAGCAATATCTGGGTAAGAGGTTGAGGACTCATAGGTATTTTTATTTTATTATTATTACTTTTTACTCATAGGTATTTTTATTTTATTTTTTATTTTTTTATAGGTATTTTTAAATGGAGGATTGTCTAAAGCATATTGTGATGCTAATGGTGATAATATATTACAAAAGAAAAGATTAGTGAAAAATAAAGGTGAGGTCATTGGATAGTGGCATTCTTGAGATGATAGAAGACAGCCTTCCTCCAATGTAACAAAGTAGGACAAAAGAAGTAGATGAATGAAAACATAAGAAATTTTTTAAAAGGAGAAATGTTTATATTTGTAATATTTATTTGTTTGTTTTTTATTTAAGAGGGAGACAGAAACAATGAGGGGGGTGGAGTATGGGGAGAAAATCTCTATCAGACTCCCTGTTGAGTTTGGATCCTGACATGGCTCCATCCCGCGACCCTGAGATCATGACCTGAGGGGAAATCAAGAATTGGAGGCTTAACTCACTGAGCCACCCAGGTGAAGGCGCCCCATGCAAGCATAGGAAATTTTGATTGCTTGATTGATCGACTGATTGCAGATAGAAAGAAGGGAACATTTTTGGTGATTTATATCTTTTCAAATGATAAAAGAAAATCATCTGCTAAGACTGGGGATAGAGGAAAGATATAAAAATTTTTGTGTGAGACAAAGGTATAAATGATCATCACTGGGATTAGGGTAAAAGAAATTATAGAGAAACATATTAGGATTGCTAATAACTATTTTGTGTCATTTGTTTTGTTTTGCGTTGTTTGCGATTTTGAAAAAATTGTATGTAATATGCCTCCATTTCTATATCATCTGTTTTCCAAGCAGCATCTCTTTGTCTTCATTAAAAATATTGATGCATATGTAAGATAGGTCAAGGTCAGAAAGATGTGGCAATATTCTGCGATTTAACAGCTCTGTTGAAGTATAATTAAAACAGTAAACTGCACATATTAAAGTGTGCATTTTGGTAAGTCTCACCATATGTATAAACATGGAATCATCTTCACAATTAAGATAGTAAATAAATAAATTATCCCAGAAAGCTTTCTTGTGACCTTGATAATCTTTCTCCCACTCTTTTAACACCTACCAAAAAGAAGTGGTATATTTTCTGCCTCCATAGTTTTGTTAGCATTTTCTATCTAGAATTTCGTATTAATGAAGCATAAAGTATGATTTTTTCTTTCTTTCACTCAGTATAATTTTGAGATTCATCCATATTGCCATGTGTATCAATAGTTCATTTTTTTTATTGCAGAGTAGTATTTCATTGTATGGAAATACCTCAATCTGTTTGCCCACTCGCTGTTGAAGGACATTTGGATTGCTTTCTGTTTGGGGCCATTACAAATGAAATTATTATGATCATTTGTGTAGGTTTTTGCATAAATATAATATTTATTTATGTAGGATACATACCTGGGAGTGTGATTGCAGAACAATGAGGTAAGATTACATTTAATTTTATAAGAATAAGTAATATTGTATTCCATAGTTACTATTCTTCTTAGCACTACATGATAGTTTCTTCAAATTTTTGCCAGCATTTGGTATTGTCATGTTTTTGTATTTATGTATGAATATATAATATGTTATAAATATATATACATGTATGTGTAATTCTAATAGATGTGTAGTGATATCTAATCATGGTTTTAATTCCCTTTGCTCTAAAAGCTAATGATGTAAACATATTTCATATACTTATTTACAGTATCTTTTTTGTGGATTTTCTTATTTTTACCTATATTTGATGTATTTTCTGTCCCTGGTAAATTATGCACTCTACTTAATGTATTATTCATATTTTTATTTAATGCCTCTCTATCATTTTGCACCATGTTTTTCAACTGATGTGTATTGTTATATTTGAAGTGAGCTTCTTAAGGACAGCACACAATTGTTTAATAGCTTTTTGTGTTCTTTTGTTTATTCTTTCACCACTATTCACTTTCTTTTAAGTGTTGTATTCATATTCAATGTAATTATTTATCTTAGGGCTTAGGTCTTCCATTTTCTTTTTGGTTTTCTGTTTATCCTCTCTCTCTCTCTCTCTTTTTTCATTTCTATGTGTTTTATATTTTCTTGCCTTTCTTCAGTTTATTTGAACATGTTTTTTAGAATTCCATTTTTATTTTTCCATAATGTTTTTACTATATTTCTTTCCATAGCTTTTTTTTTTTTTTTTTAGTATTTGTTCTACGAACTATATAACTATATAATACATACATGGCCATATGCATTCAAGTCTAATGATGTTATTTAAGTGATTTTGGGAGAGAAGCATTGTGTGTACCTATATAACATAAGGGATCTTTAGGTGACAAAACAGTTCTACATCTTGATTTTAATGATAGTTATACAAATTCATATATGAATAGCTAAACATACATAAACACGTATGAGCGAATGTAAAACAGATGAAGTCTAAATAAGACCTGTGGATTTTGCTATTGTCAATTTGCTGGTTTGCTTTTGTAATTATAGTTATGCAAAGTATCACCATTTGGGTAACTGAGTGAAGGTTACCCAAGACTAGTATCTGCTATTCTTTTCAACTTCCTGAATCTATAACTACTCTTATAAACAAAGGTGAAGAAAATAGAGGTCATCTTTAATTTTATGGGAAGTCAGGAGAAAATGGAATCCTAATATAAAGCTTTCAGTACTGTAATATACTTATTATAATCACAAATGGCTTCATCCAAATAATGATTGTACTGGACTTTTAGGAAAGGTAATTTACCTTGCAATTCTTAAATTATGTAATAAAATTACATAAATGTCTTACATATAATTAGCATTGCACCCTCTCATTTTGCTCACTACAGTAACAAGTTGTTCTTGTTCATGGACATGATTGATATCTTTGTATTACTGAGTTAGATATTATCTTCATGGATAGATAATATCTTCATGGATAGTTAAATATGCAGTCTAACTCAATATAGACTGTATGACAATAAGACAAAATTTTAGAAATTAAGTTATTTTCAATCAACAATTACATTTGTATAGAAAGGAGGAGGGGAAAAGAAAATACCATGGTGCTAAAAATAGCCATGTTGGTTAAGGATAAGTATGTTCCATATCTTATTAAAATATTTCACAGAGAAATGTTTGACAGGTATACTTAACTTATATGGTAAATGTCTTCAGTAAATCCACTTCTAAGGAAGGAGAGTAAAACAATATATGAATGATGTTTGCTTGTGTTTCATTTCTATGAGATCCATTAGTACAATTTCAATTAAAAAAATCATTATCATTTGAAGTTGAACAAGAGAAAAAGATTTTTTAACTCTTAAAAACACATTATGATATTAAATAATATCACTAGAGGATTATTGAATAATTTTCCCTTATTTTTTCTCTTTTCCCCTTCTTTCTGAATTAAATGAGCATATAATCACACACACATATCAGGTTGCAAAAATGGGGCTATCATTTCTCTCATGTATCAGTACTACAGACTTTATACCCCAAAGCATGTGTAAGACAGTTTTGCATATACTGAATTACAAATAAATAAATAAGTAAATTAAACTGAATAAATAAATAATATTAAAAGTAAGTTGATCACATTTTACTATATAAGATTTTTATTAAAATTTAAAAAAATAAAAAAATTAAAAAATCAATATTTGGATAACAAATTAGGACTTTTGGAATTTATTTTTCAGGGAGTTGATGCCAGGATATGATTCCTTTTCTTACCACCTCATTCCCCTTTCTCACCACCTCCTTCTAATTCCCTTTTCTTACCTCCTTATAATTCCAGAGCCTAGTAAGTGGTGCTTCCTTGCCATCACTCAGAGAGCTTTTTAGAAAGCATGTAAGACAATTGTTTTTCTCATGCCTGAAAAAGCTGAAGACCCTACAGTGAAAACCTGTCAGTGAAAAGATTGGGTAAGAAATTTTGTCAGTGCAAAGGTTGGGTAAAAAACACTGTCTGATAGAACTGAAGCCAGTAGACTTTAACAACTGGAATATTGGTGAAATGGACAATCAGGGCTGAAGTGAGACCAAAGGAATGGAGTAGAAAAGTATTTAATAAATCTAAAAAGCACAGGGAGAGAAATCAACTTTATTTATTTATTTATTTCTAAATTTCCAAGAAAAGGCTCTAGACTTAAAAGTAGGATGGCCAACTTGTCCCAGCTTGTGTGGGACTCTTCTTTTTGAGCACTAAGAGTCCCAAGTTCTGGGAGGTGCTTCAGTCTCTGGCTCACCACAATGGTTGGTCATCCAGACATGTTACTTCTCACATGGCTGGCAGACATTAATTTCTTTCTTATGAAGTAGAAGCTGAGTTTTGACCAACATAATTCTTTCCAGGCCAAGGTGTGAAAAGTTCGTATCTCAACTCTCCCTTCCACTTAAGGCCTTCTTCCTCCTTGTCTTTATTTACCTCATTAAGCAGAGAAATCAACTTTAAACATTGCCAGACCCAAAGAGCAGAAATCCATCAGCAAATAGGAAAATCCTTGTTACTTCTCTTGTTTTTTCCATTCCCACAAGAAACCTCAAAAGGCACTGACAGTCCAGTTAGGTCTAGGTGAGTCACATCAGAGGAACAAAGCAAAAGCCCACCACCACATTCTTCTTCCCTACCTACAGATTCTCTTCAGCTTGGGCTTTACTTCATAGATTTGGCTTAACTTGTAGATTGAAGTACTGCTTAATATGTTGGACTGGTTTCTGATTGAGACTTTTTCAAGATTTTTAAGTGACCATAAGATTATCTATTAAGTCTTTACCCAGGGCCAGACAAAGATCTACTACAGAATAAGTAGTAGATGCAAGAATGTAATATGTATTTATTATGCTCACTGATCATGCTTGCTCAACATACATTCATACATAAAACATAACACATTTGTAAACAAGCATGCATGTACATTTTTACTTAAGTAGTTTTTTACTATAAATTCAGTGTCATTATCTCTTTTGCTCAAAAACATTTTATTTTATCCAAAATTAGAAAGTTGATAACTTTCAATAATTCATTTGTATTGATGGACAACCAGTTCATGCTTATTTGTGTGTGTTTGTGTTTAAACAGTGAATTACAGAATTACTTTTACAATCTCTAAATGACCATATTTCAATATCAAAGATTTTGATTAATTGATTTGGTGTAGGACCCAGAATATGATTCTAAAAAAAACACCCCTGGTAGTCCTTATGCATATGGGCCTCAACCATATTTTAAGGAAATACAGGGCTGACTAAATATACCAGAGTATTTACAGAATTATTGTCCAATGTACAACAATACTTTTACTATATTTTAAATAGCCACATACACTTGGCACTGCTTCTAAACCTTTTCCTGTGTTCATTTTCTACTGTTAATCTCTCTTCTGGGAATCCATGCTGTTTTAATATGAGCTATCAAGAGAAATGAAAAAGAAAAAGGGCTTTGAAATGAAATAGAGTTGGGTCAGATTTTGTGTTTTATTACTTATGTGTTCATGGGAAAGACACTTAACTTCTTGTCCCTTAAATTTCCTTATTTTTAAATTATTTTTTTTTTTTTTTTTTTTTAATTTTTATTTATTTATGATAGTCACACAGAGAGAGAGAGAGGCAGAGACATAGGCAGAGGGAGAAACGGGCTCCATGCACCGGGAGCCCGACGTGGGATTCGATCCCGGGTCTCCAGGATCGCGCCCTGGGCCAAAGGCAGGCGCTAAACCGCTGCGCCACCCAGGAATCCCCTTATTTTTAAATTATAAAGTATAAAACAAATGCTATGTTTTCAGGCATATAAAACACATAGTGTTCAATGGAATTTAATTTTTCTTCTCCATTCTTTTCTTTACCCTCCTTAATAAATGCATTACCCAATATATACATTTGTAATAGTCTTCCTCTTCCATGAAAAGGTACAGTAATATATTTTAAATCATAAATTGTAAATATATTTTACAATTTTTTCCATAACTTTGTTATAGGATTCTCTCCACTAGTGCAATTTCTATGATAACAATGGGTAAATACATTGGTATTCTACTGCTCTAAGCCCCTGGATTTCATTTTAACATATTTTTTGGTAGTCACATGGATTAAATCTGTAAGAGTTTTTCCAAACCCTGAAAAATACACCAGTAATGACAACGCTAGAAAGTTGCACTGTGACCATTTCACATTAATGTCTGCATTACAAATAGCTATATTTTTATACATTATTTCTTGAATGTGTATAGGAAAATGACAGGGAGCCCTGGGTAAAAAGAAATTCAATATCATTTCACACTCATTAACCATATAAAACCAGATGTTCATTATCACTTTTGTAGAGAAATGTCAAAAAATCTGAATGATTGGAAAAACAGGGTGTTTGATTAATGACTTTTTAGTTGATTGATACAGTTTTAAGATATTTCAGTCTCCATTGCTGAAATAAATGAGTACATTTTTCTATCTTAGCACATATAACAATATAAATATCATTGCATTTTTGTAAGCAAATTCTTTTTTCACATAATCCTATCTCTGAATTTAATTCATATGGGGTTATGTTGGCTATGAAATAAAGAGGGAAATACATATAATCCTATTTTCAGAAAGCAAACAATATTTTTCTTTAGGAAGTTCGTTTCTAATTTTTTAATTCTTTAAAATACAATGCTTAATTTAGGTTCATATTAATTGGATTGTTTTAGCTGGAATTTCCTTAAACTTTGCTCTTCTTTTACCATTTAAAAAGTAGCATTTTTGTGCCCTGAGGGATCACATGTATTAAAAAAGAAAGAGGAAAACAAACAAAAACTAAATATATCGTTCATCAGCTTTTCTTTTGAGGTATGTCACATGTGGACATATTCCCACTAGAAAAATATAGGGCAATATATGTGACTATGAATAATAAACATCTTCCTGTGAGATAAATTAGCATTAAGTTGAATTTCTAAAATTGCAATCTCTATAACATATAGCACTGTCATTTATAGTTTCATGTGTTGAGCAGCAGCACATTTCCAACCTTTATGTTGCAAAGCCCGAATCTGTTTCTATATTTAGATTCACAGCTGTTTGGTTTTTTCACAGATGCTTCCACTACTAAGATAAGCTTTAAAGAACAGATGAATGTGTCAAAATGTTTGTCTCTTATAGAGAAAATAAAAATAATTTATATTTAAAATGATTACTTGTTTTAGGATCAACATGTATTGAGCTCTTTGCACTAGGATTGGAAAGACATAAGTATACAAATTAAGACATTTCACAGGTCATGCCAGAAAATGAGAGAACCTTATATTTGTAAGCCAACATTGGTTCTTCTCCATCTCTCTTCAAAGAACGAAATACTCAGATTACACCTACAGACATAGAAAAAAAATTACTTAATTTTCCCAGGTGCCAATTTATCTCTAATTTATACAAAATCACTGGTTCCTTCTGTGTAAGTGTCAGGCAAGTAAGGTTAAATGAAAAGTAAGTCAGGAGCTTGTCATATGAATTCTATTCTTCCACATTAGATATTATTTTGATTTCTGAAATTTGAATGAAGTACTTAAAAGCACAAACTTGGGAATGAGATATACCTGGCCTCCTCAACCTAGCACTTCTGGCTGTTTAATTGGTGTTTAGGTATTTAACTTCTTGCCCTTCTACCTCATCTCCTCTTTACAATGAGGATAATGCGATAATAATGTTACCTACCTTAAGTGGTCTGAGGATTAAATTACATTGAATATAAAATGCTAGTAGAGTGTTCGGCATATAACACTGAATTGCTTTTATTGAAATTATTACTATTTTCTCCTTTTTATCATGAAATAACTCTTGCACCTATTAAATACTAAATATTAAAAATGTGTACAAAAATGTGAGCCATTTTCCCAATCTAGATCCATAATTCCATTCTCAAAACATAAACAGCATAAAAAAACATCATATGTATTAACACATAGCATTTGCCTATGATTATGTTTCATTTTTATAAAGTGGGAATGGACCATTCACATTTTCAGAATACTGCCTTTTAATTTAATTAATAATATATCCTAAAGGGGCACCTGGGTGTCTCAGTTAAGTGCTGGACTCAATTTCGGTTCAGGTCATGATCTCAGGGTCTTGAGGTACAGCCCTGTGGTGGGCTCCACACTCCAGTGGGGAGACTGCTATTCTCTCTGTCTCTCTTTCTCTTCCTACTTGTGCTCTCTCTCTTAAAATAAATACATAAATCTTTTAATATATCTATATATCCTAAAGACCTTGTATTACAACGGTAGAGTCATTTATTATTTTTTATTTTAATTTTTAGAGTCATTTAAAGTCCACATTAGTTATCAAGAATTTAATTAGCCCTCTACTAAATGTTTGTGTTATTTGTATTTTGTGTGTTATTACAAATAATATTCTAAAGAACCTTAATTAATGAGCATCTTTAGACAGTTTACAGTAAAGATGTGAAAAAAATTCCTACTGGGTGAAATGTTGCATGAAATAATATGTGCCTGTTCAATTTAATTAAAATGCCAGAGGGGATCCCTGGGTGGCTCAGCAGTTTAGCACCTGCCTTCGGCCCAGGGCGTTATCCTGGAGTCCCGGGATCGAGTCCCACATTGGGCTCCCTGCATGGAGCCTGCTTCTCCTGCTGCCTGTGTCTCTGCTTCTCTCTCTGTGTCTCTCATGAATAAATAAATAAAATCTTAAAAATAAAATAAAATAAAATAAAATACTAAAATGACAGGTTATCAAAATGGTACTGCCTATTTCCTCATATTCTACTATTATCAAAATTTCAATTATGATATATAATTGTTACTACATAGGTCTAAAGCTGAATTATAGCTTTAATTATATTTTGCTATCTAGACTTTTATATCAACACATTAGTAGAACTTTGAACTGAGGCAAATAATTTACAGTGGTTGTGTTTCTTTTACCCTTGCCTGGAAAATAGAATAACAGTAACAGCAACAATATAATCCAATGGGATCATATACTGATGAACTATTACAATGAATACAAAGGGCTTTATATATATATGTTAATGCTCATTTAAAAAATGAATTGAGACTTTTTTCTATTATTGTAGAATGCTTATTAAAATCTAATTTCTTGTAGTAAAATTAAGTAGTATACTTCCAATCAAGGAGAGCAACATAACTTTTGTTTAATCATTGCCAGCTTCCATATCTTGACTATACAAAATTAATATGCCTAACTGGAATTTAAATAAAAACTTGAAAAAATTAATAAGCTCTTTGGTCATACTCATTGTGTAGGATACCTGGGACTATTTCAATATGCAGTGAAGCCAGTTGAGCAGGATCATGCTCAATTAAAATTCTGATGGAGATTTTGACTAATTTCTTTTTGTGCTGTAAAGATTCATGTTTTTATTCAGAGCAATAAACCCTAAGGGTTCACTTAATCCTAGAAGTGTTTATTTTGAAATATAAAATAATCACTAACAAGATTTTATAGTTCTGTGGTAGATAGAATTACTGTCCCCAACTCTTTTTTTTTTCCTCTTTCTTAGCACTCCATGCTCTGCCACTTGACTTTGCATTATTTCCCATGTCTTGGGGGGTCAGGGTATTTATCCATCAATCTACCTAGCCATAATGACTTACTTTAAACAGATGATTAAAATGTTTTTTGACACAAGTGGGACCGATGATGGAAATAAAAATAGTGGGAAAATGTTTTTAAGTATCTAGAATTATTAATTCAAGTAAATAAAATTACTTTTTTAAGAAGTTTCATATGTCACTTTTATATCATCTGTTTTGGTTATTATCACATGACTTAAATATTCATACTAGAGGAAGCAAGTCTGAAATAAGGGTAGAGAAAGGTCCAATTCCTGCCCTAAACTATCAACCTCACTAAATTAGAAATTTGGATAAAGTAATTCAGTTCAAATATATAATCTTTCAACAGTATTGACTGTAGGAATAAAATAAATCATTTGATCAAACTGAAGAAAAGTTAAAATTATTTTATAACTCTCCTGGTTTATACATTAATGACTTTTTTTTCCTTTGACCAAAACTTCAAACACATTTATCTTGTATCCTAAACCCGTGCCCAATATATACTGGATTATTAAATACATTTATGAGTAAATGATAAGTCAATACATAAACCAATTAAAATGTGCTTTTAAAATAATTACTACACGATATGAGAAATCATGAATTACATATCAATTAGTATGATAGTGCCTGTAGAAGCACTCAGATGTATCAAAACAATTCAAAATTACAATATTTTGACCATTCCACCATAAAAATATCTAGCCTGAAACAAATTATATGTTTTTAAAGTGAAATTTATATTATTTTCATGTGAAAAATAATTAAAAACAGAAAGTGTGCGTTTAGAGAAAATATTCTTTAACATTCACTGATAGAATAAATTGTATTGCTATCATTCCAAAATGTAGCTTCTCTAATCAATTTACTATTTTTGCTTCTGTGAAGCATTTAAGTATGTGGAGATCACACATTTCTTTCTCAGACTGGCTGTCTGCTGAGTCTGATAATATCCAAAAATTGCATACCTTTCTGACACTTGAAAACTTATCTTTTTGAATGTTTTGGCATCTGTACTATCCTTTGGTGTACTGGAAGTTGAAAATTCAAATAATATGCTTTTAAAAAGAAATAATCCTGGCAGAGATTAAAACGAGTGATTTTGTATTTTAGTACTCCTCTGTCTTCTGTAAGATATGTCAACCATAAAGGATTGCAAAAATACAGCACTGGTGAGATCTCAACTTTCTCATCTTTTTATAGGATATTAGGGACTGTGTTCATGTCATCAAATCCCTTGATTGTTTGATTAAGCAGCTTCTTGGAGGTAAATGATCTTATACCTCAGATTTCTGTCAAGCCTTAGGCTTAGCTCTTAGAAAGAAACATGTGGATTACTTAAACAGTGATTTAAAGCGTAGAGATTTGGTAGCACTGATTCACAGAATGCTTGAGTGTTGTGAGATATGTCAACTTAAACAATGGAATTAAGTCTACACATTGCCATCTTGGAAGTAGTCATAGATTTTTTGGTTTATGGCTTCATAGCATCCCAGTGGGCATGCAAGAAGTTAAACTTCCTTACAAGAAAGTCACTTAAATCTCAAGGAAGTAGTGTGATAGGAACAAAAGAATTTTCCTTACTCTGGACTTACTTTACTATTTCTTAAGACCTATTTTGGTAATTGAGCCAATTTTTAAAATATTTTTTTTAATTTAAATTGAACATTTGAAGCATAATAGAAATTTTAAAAATAATGTTTCACTTACATACAAATAGGGGTTTATTCATTCAAGGTGAGCAAATGTTACCATCTATTAAAAAATGTTAATTAAAAAAGTTAATCTAAAACACATCTACTCCCATTTCATCAATAAAATGTGGGCAAATGAATTTAGGTATATGTAATAAAATTAACATCTTGGTAACCAATGTAAGGGTTTAGACTTTTTATCAGATAAGCAGATGGGCTTATTCATATAATCTGTAAAATCAAATTACATGTATTAAGTTCATTAAACAAGTAATTAAATAGTCTAATTTAGATGAAGACAACTCACAGAGTTTTAGACTCAGAAGAAATCTGTAAAATTCTCTGCTCTAACCGTGAATTCAGTAAAGTCCCCATACATCCCTGCAGAATAGATATAGTGACAAAGAACTCTCTATCAAAGAAAGCATCTCATTTCTTTTTTATTCAGTACTATACTTTAAAAAAAACACACAATATTTGTTATATAGAGCTAAATCAGGTTCCTGAAACTTCTACTTGCTAAGTGTAATTCTAATCTCTTCAGAGTCAGAGTAAATCTGCTTCAAGTTCAACAATATAACTCTTCACATTTATGAAAAAAATAGCATTTATCTTATGAATTACATCTATTTTAAATCAAATATACCAAGTTCTTAGAATTCATAAGCAATAAACCAACAACATTAGAATAAATAAACAGCCCAAACTGGTCCTTTATTTATGATAAATCCAAGAGTTTGACACTCTTATCTATCACTAAACATACAGCAGTAGGAGTAAGGGAAATGAAGACAAATGCCACTAAAGGACATCAAACAACACAGTATTTTAACACAAATGTGTAAAACTTCCACATGAAAAGGATTTACATAGAGTTTCTCCTGTTAAATGAAGGCTGAAGGCACAAGGGACATTCATGAATTTCTCCTTCACTTCTCTTGTAGCAACCCAGGCTCATCCAAGGAGAGACTTTACTCTCAAAGGAATATAGTTTTAAACAATTAAATATGAAGTTTGATGCATGAACCTTTTTAATGTTGGTTTGATGAATGTAGTGTTCCTTGATCTAGCAAAAGAAAAATAATTGTTTCCTTTTGGGATGGATTCTCAAAGTAGAGAGCAACTGTTGACCTAAGTGCAATGTCAGATATCCGCATACTCCAATTCCATAATCATTAACAAGAGAAAATATTACAAGTAAAACATCATTGTAATTCTCGCTAAATGTAACCAGTGAGGTGGTGAATCTGGGTAATATTAAGAAGACATTCTTATTTGTCTTATGAGTGGTTATCTAGTTCAAGAAAGAAAAGGACACATTTGATTTTTAATGTGATAGGACTAATTCCTACCATGGTTGATTGTACAGTGATGTTGCCTAATGTTAAACCTGAAAATTATTAGACATCGATATTATGTGAAATTCTGTAGCTGAGCCATAGCCGAACCCTCTTAATAGATTGCATTTTGTCCATGCTTTCCCTTAACTCCATTGAGATGAACCCAGTTCCATTTTTAAAGCAATCATAATGCCTGAAATTGATTTGATAAATTAGGTGGTTTCAACCTACGATTTTTGTAGCAGAGTCATGAGGTAAAAATAGATATGTCTGCAGTTTAAAATGACTCCACAGCGAGGCACCCGAGTGGCTGAGTTGGTTGAGTGTCAGACTCTTGATCTCAAGTCAGATCTTGATTTCAGGGTCATTAGTTCAAGCCCTGCATTGGATTCCACACGGACTGTGAAGCCTACTTTAAGATAAAATGAATCCACATCATGTAATAATAATATCCTCTTTTTGGAAATAATTTTCATCATTACAAAATTTGATCCAAACATATTTACGGCATCACATGAAAAATACATGGTCATATGCAATGTTTCATTTAATTGATTAATTTATTCAGCATACATTAATTAAGCAATTATTTGACATTATCTCTACAACAATAAATATTAAAATATATTTATTCATTTAGTTATAGTGGAGAATATAGATTGCTGAACACATAGCTGTTAAATAAACAAAAAGCAAAAAAGTCTGACACTTCTAGCTCTTAATTTTACATGGCTCACTTTTAGTCTTTGTTGCAGTCATCTGATGGTCCATGGTTTCTCCCACTTTCTTTGGAGATTTTTGTTTCAGGTTTAACCTCTATCTGCAAGAAAATTCTATGCTAATCACTAGTGGGTTATACCAAGCCTGATCTTTCCATCATAAATCTTTTCCCTCTTGCCCTCTAAATGCCCAGTTGACCTATTTATTCCACTGGCCACCTCAGATCAATATCTTGGGTAATTCTACATGGAATGTATCCTGTGACTAAAAATGCCCCTAATTGTGTGATAAATAATATGGTCACTTGATCAATAACAAACTAGATTTCCTTCATAATCTTGATTTCAGCTATTTACCTCTCTGACTAACCACATTTAGTTTCTATCTCATTCCCTATAGTGACTAACTCCAACAAAATTTGATTCACATTTGGACTGACTTTCTATTGATTCTCTGTCCTTTATCTTTCACCAACCACATAGTATCATTTCATTCCTTAACAAGCTTACATCTTAGTTAGTAACTGCAACTATGTACATAGATATAGCTCGACTTCCTTGCTTGCTTGTTTTTGCTTCATTATACTTTAATACATCACACTTGTGTAAGTAAAATAAAACCTTACATTCAGCACTCATCTATTTCTTGTCTGCACCCATGCAGTTGATCATGGTTGAACATTTTTGACAGATCTCACTTTAAATTCATGATAATCAATCTTATGATCTTCATTTTTGTCCACCATTCATGCTATATATTTGCAGTCCACTCACTACTGAACTCTTAGAGATGCCTAATTAATAATTTCTTCTTTCTCTACTACCAATTAGCCCATCCTCACACTCAGTTGATTGTGTCTGATATTTCCCCAAGAAGATTGAAGAAGAAACATTCACAATAAGCTCTCACCTCCACATTATGCACCTAACGTTAGCTATTCTGTGTCTACTTCCTTTTTTCTCTACTTGACAAATTTTCTTTACTACTACAAAACCCCTTCTATTTGCTCTCTAAATTCTATCCTCATTTATCTACTTAAGAACAAAATATAACAGTTGAGTATTCATTTAAAAACTGATAGAATACCCACGTTTTGCTCTATATATCTGGAATGTGCCAGTCACTCAGGACCTCTTAAGACATGACTTTAATCAGTCATTCAGTGACATAACTTAGTGTTCAATTTTGCAGATCACACCTTATTTAAGAGTAGGATAATCAGGTTGTTAGAATAAATCCATGGTAACCACAGCATGTATATGTTTAGAACTAGGAATTTAGGGCACCGTTCAAATAATCTGTAAATTATATGAAACTTTACATTTAAATTAATATTTTAATAAAATGACATCTTCATAATGTCATTTTTCCAAACAAGAAATTATATATTAGCTCCAGATACATATTACTACCAATAATTTTTTGATAGATTATATTTAGTTTTATAAAATTACTTTATCTTACAATCCTACTGTAAATGGATCACTTCAGACAGTATGTTCTAATTGAATATGAAAGATATAAAACGGAAGATGCATACCTGTAATTCACAGGAAAATTTTGCTACACTACATGACTTATTTTATATATTAAAATCTCTTTGAAAATGTCAACTATAAAATAACATAATACTGTCCATGAAAGTCAAATATCCAAGAGATGAAAGCTCTAGAGTAAATACTGATAGAATGTGGCTGTATAATGATTATAGATCCAACAAAAGCACAAGAAAACAGACTGGCCTACTGGCAGATGCTTATGTTGGGTTACATTGAAATGAGTAGAGATTTTAGAACTCCACTCTGGGTTGAAGTGACTGAATTAAGGAATGGAGCAGTCTCAAAACACAGCTGTTCTCTCTCAAAATTTGTACTAAATTTTGAATAAGCATGGGGAAAAAGCTAAAAAGCTTTGCTGAAAACGTTATGGAGAGTTGAAATGAATTGCCCATGGCCTTGCAAGGCTAAGGGAAGGAAGGCTTAATAGATTTCAATTGAAATTCTTAGAGGGCCACATCCTAAAGATGAACCAGATGTAATTTTGCTAAATGGTAATTTAACTCAGGTCCATGTTCATTTCTGGCAAGACTGAGGTGATCAGCCTCAAATTTCTATTATAAGAAATAAGGAATGGTTTTTGAGGAAAAATAACATCATGTTCTGTGGCTAATTTATGCAAAATATCCAATGGATAATAAAGAGCATTAGATGTATTGCAAGGCAACAAAATGTTGTCAATATATAATAGTATTCAAGATAAAACCATGTCATAGATGTAGATACTGAGGTGATTTAGGAATTAGAGCTACTCAAACAAGGACTTCAAAACTTATATATCTAAAATAATAGAGGAAAGAATGGATGAAATAAACAAAAAAAAGATTTTTTAAAAAGATTTTATTCATTCATTCATTCATTCGAGACAGAGAGAGAGAGAGACAGAGACAGAGACACAGGTAGAGGGATAAGCAGGCTCTATGCAGTGAGCCTGACATGGGACTTGATCCCAGGTCTCCAGGACCAGGTCCTGGGCTGAAGGTGGCGCTAAACCTCTGAGCCACCTGGGCTGTCCACAAAAAATGAATATTGCGAAAGATCTGAATGCACAAAAAAATCAAATAAACATCATAGAAGTGAAAATAACCATATTTGAAATTACCTTAATAAATGGACTATTGGCATGTTAGATGCACAGGAACAACAGATCAGTAAAAATATCTAAATTAAAGCACAGAAATAGAACAAAAAGAAAACGATTAAAGTGTAGGGGACACATGAAACATTCTCTAAAAGAAAAAGGTAAGCACAACTACAAGGAAGGAAGTAGTAAAAATAGGAACATATACAAATGAAAAGAAAACAAATGTACAAGTAGAAATACCTACAAATTAAAAACTGATTAATACAGCATAATGAAATTCTAGAAAAGCTAGATAGAGAGAAAGTGAGTGAGAGGAGAGAAAAAGCATAATTACTATTATTAGAAATAAAAATGGGGGCATCAATACAGATTCTACAGGCATCAAAAGAAAATAAAAACTTAAAAATAACACATTTGATAAAATAAAAAAAGGGACAGATACCTTAAAAATCCTACAACTAAACAAAATTGGCAGAAGAAAACAGAAAAATCTGAACACTATATGCTATTGAATATCTTATTACAAATTGCTGGCATAAAGAAAAGGAGGCCCAGATATTTCAGCAGTTAATTTTTTTCAATTGGGATGCCTACGTGGCTCAGCAGTTGAGCTCTGCTTTCAGCTCAGGGCCTGATCATGGAGTTTAGGGATCAAGTCCCACAATGGACTCCCTGCATGGAACCTGCTTCTCCCTCTGCCTATGTCTCTGCCTCTCTCTCTCTCTGTCTCTCATGAATAAATAAATAAAATCTTAAAAAAATTCCAATCATTTACAGAGACAAAAATATAATACTAGTCTTCCGCTGATTAGAAAAAAGTCTCTTAGCAAATTTTATGATGCCTAGTAACCTTAATACTAAATTTTAAAAGGATATAAAAGAACTCATAAGATAAAAGATGCCTTAACAAATTCAAAAGAATAGAAACGATATTGTCTATTCTTCGACCACAATAGAATTAAACTAGAAATCAATAACTGAGAAATAGCTGGAAAATTTCCCAAGTACTTGGAAATCAAGCAATATACTTCTGAAAAACACAAGTCAAAAAATAAATTTCAAGAAAATCTTAAAAATACTTTAGTCTAAATACAAATAAAATACAACTAAAATTTTGTGGAATGCAGCAACAGCAATGCTTACAGGGAAATTTATCAAACTGAATACATATATTAGAAAAGAAGAAAGATCTAATATTAATAATCTAAGCCCTCAACTTAGGAAACTAGAAAAGTAGAGGAAGCTAAAATTAAATCAGGCAGAAGAAAAGGAATAATAAGAATTAAAGCAGAAACAATTGCAATTGAATGCAAGAAATCAATTACAGAAAATCAACGAAACCAAAATCTGATTCATTGAAAAGTTCAATAAAATCATAATTGTGTAGCCAAGTTAACAAGATAAGAAAAAGTAAAATTAAAGAGTGACATCACTACAGATCCCATGGATGTCAGAAAGATAAGGTGCATGCACACACACACACACACACACACACACACACACCAAACAACCAAACAAACCATATCAAGTTATAAGCAAGTAAAATCAAGATGTACATATAAAAGAGAACACATCATAATCAAACCAGGGCTGTTTCAGAAATGCAACGTTAGTTTATCAGCCAATATGCTTTACTATATTACTTGAGAAAAGCAGAAAATGTATATGCTTTCCTTCATAATTGCAAGTCAAACTTTGGAGAAAATTAAACAACTATTCATGATTTTTAAAAATTTATTTAGTAAACCAACATAGAAGATAATTTCTTTAATCTGTTACTTTACGGCAAAATTGGCAAACATCACATGCAATGAATAGTAAACATTTTCTTTGAGTTTGGGAATGAAACAAAAAAGCCCCATTTGTCAATAGTGTAGTTGAGATCCTCATCATTGTATTCAGGTAAAAAAAATATAAGTAAAAGAAATAAATATTGGACATGGATTCAGCATACAAAATCAATAGAATTTCTATACACCAGGAACAAATGATGGGAAAATCAGAGTTTAAATATTTAAAATATCATTACATATGAGGGTGACTCGGTTGCTCAGTTGGTTAAGTGTTTGATCCTTGGTTTCAACTCAGGTTGTGATCTCAGGGTCCGTGGCATCAAGTCCCATGTCAAGCTCAGCGCTGAATCTGCTTGTTCCTCTCCCTGACTCTCTGCTTTTCCGCCTTCTACTCCCCCCCCCAACTCTCTCTCTCTTTTTCACTGTCAAATAAATAAATCTTTAAAAAGATATATCATTACATATGAACATGATAAATTCTTAGCACTAAATCTAAATTACATAAGATCTTGACACTGATAAGTATATAATATTAAAAGGGCACAATAAAGAAGACCTAAATACATAGATTGGAAGTTTCAATATTTTATAGATATTGACTTTCTAAAATGTAATCAATAGAATCAGCTCAATAGCAATCAAAATTTATTCAAACCCTACAAATGGAAATTTGCAAATGAATTGTAAAGATTTTAAAATTCTTGTAAAAGTGAAAAGAGCCAGAAAAGACAAGTAAAACTTAAAGAGTATTACTGACAGAATTGTAATACCAAATAGTAACAACTATTTAACCTGTGTTAAAAAGATAGTGTGGTAGTGGCACGAATTAAAACAAAATATGTATAGAAACAGATCCACCCCTGACTCACAACAAAAGTGACACTTATTGAATATGTATATTGACCTCTCTAAATCTATACACACGTACGCACGTGTACATACATGCATGCAGCTCAGAAGTATTACAGATTGCAAAGTGGAAGTTATCTTAAAAACCTTGTAGATGTAAGAATATCTTTAGATATAAGAATATCTTCCTGACAGTGGAATAAGCAAAATTTTTTTAAACAGAACACAAAGATGCTTACCATAAATACAAAGTTTGGTAAATTCGATTAATTAGAAACTTTTGTTTATCAAAACACTGAGACAAAACAGATACCTCCTAAAGTAATAAATATTATTCCTTTCTCTATAGGTATGTGAATCCATGTAAATGACCAAAATCAAGAAACTGAACATTACTAGTACCCCAAAATACCTTACTCATGTCCATCCTAGTTATTATCCAACCTTTTCTCCATAAGAGTCACACTATCCTGACTTCTAAACACCACGAATGATATCCATCCCCTTCATGTAAGAGGAATAATAGAATATATATTAAAAATATATATATTATATTATAATAATATAATATATAATGTATAATATATATTATATTATAATGATATAGTATAATATATAGAGAATATATAATATATTATAAATATATAATGAATATATAATATTATTATAATAAATATATAATATAATATATTATATTATAAATATATAATATTACATATATAGAATATATATATAATATCATATCTGGTTTATTTCACTCAACATGTTTTTCATAGGATGCATCCATACCACTGTAATGGTCTTTGCTGGATGGAATTCCATTGTATGATTAGACCACATATTATTTATCTTTTCTATTATGTTGTAGACATTTGAATTCTCTAGACATAAAAATATTCTAAACTATAAATATTATAGGTTTTTAAAACTTGTATTTTGGTTAAGACCAACAACATTTTGCTGGTTGTATACCTAAGGTAATATACCTAATGATAGATCTTACATGAGGCTCATTTGACTGATTGGTTGTGCCAGTTTATATTTCCTCCAGCAATACATGAGATTTCCAGTTCTATGTCCATACCAACACCATCACCCTTTGTAAAGGCTGTAGGAGAGTGGAGGGATGGAAATTTGATTCTGTCAGGAGTTGATGGAAACGCGCAGAGAAAAAATTATGAATATAATAGTTAGCTTCTTAAAGGTGGTCAGTTCAAGAGAGGTCAGCAGAGAGATTTAGGTGGTGAACCTGACTGAAGGACAAGAAAATGTAGAGTGATTGGGGTTCGAGTTGATTTAGAGGATTCACCCTGAATGATAACATTATGGAGTTAAGGCATGACAAGTTGGTTGCAATTGTCCCTTTAAGTAGTATCAGCACTGAGGCTAGAATTAATGGATTTATCTCACCTTGCATGACTTACATAATCCATAGGTATTGGTAAAACAGGGAAATATTGGCAATAATAATATTGACTTCCTAGATTTATAGTAAGAAATAGAACTTCAACTATGACAACATCTAGAGGATCGTAAGTGCTGAATAAAATGCTAATACTCTCTACTGCCAGTCCCAATTTCCTTCCTCATTGTCAACTGTGATCTTTGGGGATTTGAAAAGTAACACACATAATGAAACTAATCTGGTTTCCCTCCTCTTAGCAGAGTTTGTTTGTTAAGACCTTGATACCTGATGGATCATGGGAGCATGCGAAACTTTTTTTAACCTACAAGTAAGTTTTTAGCACCATTCTCTATTATTTTGTTTAAATATTAGGTTTCTATATGGTCAGTGTTAAACTATTATAGCACTAGTTCTCTGCTAAATGAAAATTTCTCAGGGATTACTAAAACACATAAACATACTCCCTTTTTTTATCTCAGGATGACCCTTTCTAGCAGCAGGATACCTCCCCCTGTCCACAAAAGAAGGAGCAGTGAAGGACATTTACAAAATATAACAAAGATTTTTGCGAAGTAATAATAGCTGTGGACAGCAGTTAGACTGGTGATCAAAGGACATTCCAGGCCCATCTAAAATTCAGATGGCCATTCACACTAGTGGGCTGGGAACTGGTTCCCAATTGCTCAGAAGAGCATTGTAGTGGGGAATCCAGAGCCTGTGGAAACAATACTGGAAAGTATGGAAAGTATAGCTGCCTTCCTAATTTGTACCAAGTCAGTAGGGGATCAGCCCCAAGAATATTGGTTAAATCCCTGAGGAATGTTTTCTGTGAAATTGGGGAATTTTTTTAAATATAGAATTAAAAAATATATATACAAAGCCCAAGCCAAATCATTCTGAGAACACACATCTTTCTTAAAAGTCTTTAAAGGCATTTCACAACTTCATCAAAGCCATTTAGTTCCTTAGGAATTCAACAAAAGTCTAATTGTAGTTTTCAGATGAAGATTCATGATGGTGAAAAAGTACCATAACACAAAAGTACAGACAAGGAAGCCAAATTAAGCCAGTAAGACAGGTCGCCAGTAAGTGACTGGGACCTCCAAGGCCCACTGGAACCCCATCCTTAGCCCCTGGCAGTAGCCCCCCACAGTACCTCACCAATGGGGTCAGGAAGCCATAGCAAAGTGGCAGGCACTGGAAGAGGCCCAGCTCTTGCCTCTGCCACCACTGATTATTTCTCCCAAACTCTGGTGGCCCCCACATGTAGGCTGGACCTGAGTGAGCAGCAGGAGCACTGAAGGACTTCCAGAAGTGGTCGAGGCATGTTTTTGAGATCACCATCAAGCTGCTGTTGGACATCCTGCAACACCAGGATGTGATGAAACACACAGAAGGCGGAGACTGTAGAGTAGTTGGCTTTGAAATTTGTACCTCAGCTGACTTGCACATTCTGACTTCAACTATAGCATTTGTAGGTGGAAACGCAATAGACACATCAGTAGCTTCTCCCCTGCAACTCCAGAAGGGATTCAAGAGAATAATCACATACACATTCAACGCAGAGCACAACAGACATTGTGGCATTCAGAGTTTTTATACTCCTGGCTCAAACCATAGAGACTTGGAATCGCTCACATTGCCCTCGTGGGTGTGGAGTGTGGTCACTGAGGAATTCAATGATAGCCATTGGGAGAAGGCCATGAAGGAGCAGGAGACCATAAGAACTTGTCTACAGAGTGGGCTCCTGATTTTCCCTTTCTGAAGAGGAGACATGATGGGGGCCAGTCATTTTCCTGTCACTGCTGCACCTCAGTGGTGGTTATGGACATGGCTGCTGGCTCTGTGATCCTTGGGGTTGGCTCCAGCTACTGGTTTCTTTTCGGGGCTCTATGTCCTTCCTCAGCCCAGATTTCGATGTAGGCTATTTGACAGCCTTCTTTCTTTTCCCAGGTTTTGTGTGATCTTTTAGAAAAATACATATTTTTAACATTAGAGAATAAATCCACATCTAAGTGGCCCCATGCAGTTCAAAGCCATGTTGTTCAAGGGTCAAATATAGTCTTGCATAGCACTGAAAAATCATATCCTTTCGCATTAGTTACATTACCTTCAATTTGACATTTATTTGTCTCTAATTGCTTTCTGGACACTAAAATTGCAATCAATTCTACTAACTGAAATGATTATAATAAACATGTCACATTAGGTGAAATTCATCTTTGTAGCTCAGCCATTTGCTATATTTACCCCTCCAGTTTGCCGAAGAGAAAACCAGGTGCTTTGTGATTTCAGAACGTTGGTAACTTTCAGTCTTTCCTCCACCATGCTGCCAAATGGTTTCTCATTTGACTTACCACAACCCCTGTACCCCTTATCTGTGGTTTCCCGTTCCAGTTTCAGTTAGCTGCAATCAGCCAGTCTGGAAGCAGATGATCCTCCTTCTGAAGTGTCATCAGAGGGTCCATAGCAGCCTAACACCCTATCACAATGCCTCCGACATTCACCTCACTTCATCTTCTCCTGTAGGTGTTCTATTATTTCACATCATCACCAGAAGAAGGTAAGTCCAGTACAATGAGATATTTTGAGAGAAAGACGCTACATTCACATAACTTTTATGACAGTATATTATTATCATTGTTCTATCTCATTAGTTATTGTTGCTAATTTCTTGCTGTGCCTAATTTATAACTAAGCTTTATCAGGTATATATGCATAGGGGGAAAAAAACCCGTATATATAGGGTTCCATACTCTCTGTGATTTCAGGTAACCACTGAGAGCCTTAGAACATATCCCTGTATGCAGAGGGGAGGACTATTGGATTTCTCATACCTTTCCAAAAAATAAATACCCCAAAGCTCCCTGCTTTCGGTGCCTTGATTACTTTCACTCTTCCATGATACACTCCGAAATTGTTTGTGGCTTGAATCGCCTTCCATCATGCCATTAAGAAAACTCCATAATCTTCCTACTTTTAATTATCTTGAGAGAATTGCTATTCAGTAGACACTGATATTTTACTGTAGCTTGGAATACCAAGACTCTCTCTTTGCAGACTTGTCTCTACCACTCATACATACTCTGTCCTACATCTAATTTCTTCCTTAGTGGTACTAATTCCTCTTATGCTGTAAGAAGTATATCATTTCTCCTTAAAATTGTTTGTAAAATATTCTTGTCTCTCTAATTGCTGATATAACCATTTCTTTCTGTTGTCCCCCCTCTCATCAAGTTGTTGGCACATACTCCCCTAATATTTATAGCTTATGCAGATTTTAGCTATATCACTTCCTAGAATCTTCTCTCAGGTCAACAATCATTGTGATGTTTTCAAGACTGATAAATACGTTTCTGCCTTTAAGTTTCCTGAATCTATCCCTGTCATGTATTTTTAAGGAAAAAATCCAGTAGTGCATGGAAATACAGAAGTCTGTTGTTTGAAGTAAATTATCCAAAATAATTTTTCCCATTCTTAAATGGAACTTATTTGGCAAATGCATCCTTCTTATACCTTTATTTGATGAGGTAAAATAATATATGAGATCAGTAATCAACATGAGAAGGGCAGTATGGTTACTGTTTAAAGCACAGATTCTGGGCCAGGCTGCTTGGATTGAATTCTAGATAGGTACCACCTTCTAACCATGAGACTTTAAAAAAGTTACTTAACCTCTCTCTTCTTCAATCTTGCACTCTGGAAGATAAGGGTATTAGGACTGTTGAAAGTATTACATGGAATAAATACAGATAAAGCCCATCTTACAATGTCTTCTTGTTACAATTGTTTTGTAAGTGTTAACTATTTTAAGCTAATACAAGAGTGATGTGTGTTAATTTGATATGCCTTACACACTGCCATAATGCTTTGATGACTGAGACCAAAATGAGAAATCACCAGAGAGGAAATTTAGACAAATCATCATTCAATGTTAGTCAATATAAGGAATTACTGAACTGAAAGCCATGAGATGATGAAAGAATTTCCTCTTAGAATAAGAAGAAATTGTCATTAGTGAACAGGAAATAGACCGAAAGGTTCCTATTATTTGTAATAGCAAGAGATCTATCTTTTCAGATGCTGTGTGAAAGAAGTAGTCGCCACTCAGAAAGGAATTGCCTTTCTATTTCTTCCTTTAATCCATTGTCCAAAAGTTCACTCATTTATAGTCCCTTGAAGAAGCGGTAGACATTGAAATCAAAGCTGACTCCTACTTTCTGCAGGCAACAGAACCAGACTGAAAAAAATACACTGGTATTCTATGGACTCCTGAGTCAGCAAAATCTATGATACAATGAGGATCTGAGCATACTGGACTTATTTCTTCTTATGAGATTAGAGAGAATGATGAGTTTGAGGATGAATGAATGCCTATGTCGGTAAGTTAGTCTCCAAAGGCCTAGGGCCACTAATAGATACTTAAAAATATTAAATAAATAGCATTTTTTTCTCCTAGGCCACTAATATGAGATACTTCAAAATATTAAATAGATAACATTTTTTTCTCCATAAAAGAAATGTATTTGCTATCCTTCTTTGACTAAGTTTAAGCCATGTGATTTATTACACTGAAGAAGAGAAAGCAATTGAAAATATAGCGAAAAAGCATTAAAATAGATTGTCAACAATACCCATTTAATAGGAAAGAAAAGTAGATTTTTTTTTTTGATGTTGTTGTTTCCAGAACAAAGGTAGGAAAAGTGGAGGAGAGAGGGAAAAGTACAACAAATTATTTTACTGTTGTTCTTAAGGCTGAATCAATAGAAGGTGAGTATTCAGTGAAAAAAAAAATCTCCTATAGGATGCAAGAGAGAATTCATAACTAACGGATGTTTAGTATACTGCTATGCATTTTGGTCTTTGGCAGGAGACTGTTATTAAGTCAAAAATAATGGCTTAACTGCTACACTTTCAAAAATAGAGCAATGTGTTTTTAGATAAATGGAAGCTAGAGTTTTTCTGTTCAGCTTTCCTATCACTTTGAAAGGATACAAACATTCCTGCTTATCCCCACTGTGAGCCAGAGGGCCCACCATTTGGTCCTGCAGATGGTGATAGGTTAATTTACCAGGAACTGATTGGGAAAGCATTCAAGGAAAGCATTCAAGCTTCAGAAAGAACCTTGGTTCTTTCTCACATGGTGCTAAGTCACTTGAAGGCAAACCCCAGAACTATGATAGTTCGGAGAGCATAGAACACTTCTTTCTTTTTTATAATAAATTTAATTTTTATTGGTGTTCAATTTGCCAACATACAGAATAACACCCAGTGCTCATCCCGTCAAGTGCCCGCCTCAGTGCCCGCCACCCAGCCACCCCCACCCCCCGCCCTCCTCCCCTTCCACCACCCCTAGTTTGTTTCCCAGAGTTGAGTCTTCATGTTCTGTCTCCCTTTCTGATATTTCCTACCCATTTCTTCTTCCTTCTTTTCTATTCCCTTTCATTATTATTTATATTCCCCAAATGAATGAGAACATATAATGTTTGTCCTTCTCTGATTGACTTATTTCACTCAGCATAATACCCTCCAGTTCCATCCACGTCGAAGCAAACATGTATGGATGCCCTGTGACCAGGTGTATGAGGGATGGAGATCAAGGTGAGTGAAAGCCTCAAGGTTAGCAGAATGATTAATTCAATCAGCCACCATGATGACACCTAAGATACTCTGCAAGCACAGAAAACATGGGAACCAATTAGTAAAAAGGGAAGCAGCTCTGATTAAGAATTAAAACTAATAAATATCAGGATGGCAAAAAGGCAACTTTATTCTAGGCAGCCTGGCTAAAGTCTTACAGATCTATGCTTCACTTTCGGTTGAAAGTAGCCATATAGATGTAGATTAAGGTTGCCAACTAAGACTTTTGATAATTTATT
This sequence comes from Canis lupus dingo, assembly GCF_003254725.2. NCBI lineage: Eukaryota > Metazoa > Chordata > Mammalia > Carnivora > Canidae > Canis > Canis lupus. The sequence continues at coordinate 5,638,510 of NC_064261.1, read as the reverse complement.
AGAAGGACAGTTAGCCTGTTGACTGTCCTTTCTGTTGCTTGGCATGTGGGCATTATAGATGGAATTAGAGGTACCTTCTTGTGACTCTAAAGTTAGAACCTCACAGTAATTATGGCAGAGGAGAAAGATAGATGTCTGGGTTCCTGAAGGACTACAGAGGTCCCATGCCAGCTGTGATCTGCTTTTTTCCAGAACTATCTCTGAACTGTCAATTTTTCAAATAGTTTCTGTGGGAGGAAAAAATAATTTAAGCCAATATTATTGGTGTTTCTTGTTTCTTAAGTGATGCAAAATTTGGTATCTAAAACTATGATGCTTCATAAATGTGGAATTTGCTTAATGGAAAGGCTGTGAGGTAAATAATAAGGATCAACAATTATCAGTCGGAAATTTCATGTGGAAATCTGGTGACCCTTGGAATTCATTGACAGACTATTTGATCAAAGTTTCACCTTCGTTTTTGTTTGTTTGTTTGTTTGTTTGTTTTGTTTTGCCTTGTGGTTCTTTTATTACTCAAAAAAAAAAAACCTTCTTTGTTTCATTAAGCTGATTCTGTGCTTATGCCTTCAACTCTTTCACAATGATTTTCTGCTTCTCAATAAGGAAAGCATGCTTGGTTCTGTCATGAATATATTTAGCACACATGGAACCATCATAGACCCTACTGACATTTTTTTTTTTTTTTTTTTTTTTAGACAACCCTTTAAGAACTGTAGGTCTGACAGCATGAACTCCTCAAAGTCATCCAGGGCACATGCACATGAGGATTTTGGTGCTTTCCCAACTTTATACATTTTTGGTATAAATGTAAGCAATTCTATTACCACGGGTTTGAGACAGCCTAGTTTTTGTTACACTCTGTATTGCAGGACAGCCTATGATGGTATGTCCAAAGCTGGACCATTCTGAATGCCTACGGATTTTGTCCTGAGAGGAGGCGCCTTCCTTATTTTGAATAGCAGACTGAATCATCAGGATGCAGCACTAAGATGCATGTAAGAAAAGATTCATGGATGCCTGGGTGGCTCAGTGGTTGGCTTGGGTCATAATCCCTCAAGGAGCCTGCTTCTCCTCCTGCCTATGTCTCTGCCTCTCTCTCTCTGTCTCTCATGAATAAATAAAATCTGAAAAAAAAAAAAGATTCAGAGTATTGGTGCATATTGAATATTTGTTCTGTGTTTAGCAAACTTCTATAAAACAGAGAAGTCAGAGTACAGCTAGTCACTTTCTAAGGTAAGGGAAATTATAACACTCTTAAGGGACTCCTTTATATTATTAAGGGAGACAAAGTTGAGAGAGTCAACCCTCGAGTATTGCAGGGTTGAAGAACCGAACTGATTGGGAAAGCATTCTTTTCTCAGAATTCCCAATTCTCATTGGGAAAAGTTTCTTTTCTCCAGTCTGAAATGATTAGCAACGGTTACAAGACAGGAGCCTAACCGGGAGATAAAGTGACATGGCACATGGTAGCTATTTTTTTTTTTTTAAAGACTTTATTTATTTGACAGAGAAAGTTCGCAAGCGTTGTGGGGGGAGGGGGGATGGTAGACAGGAGGCAGAGGGAGAAGTCTCCTTCCCAAGGCGGCCCTCTGCCCTCATGAAGGAGGGGCCTGATGCGGGGCTCAATCCCAGGACTCTGGGATCATGACTGAGCCAAAGGCAGACGCTGAACCAACTGAGCCACCCAGGCGCCCAGGTTGTTCAAATGCTGGATATTTAAAGAAGATTTAACTGATCATTTTAAAGGCAAAAATGTTTCATTACAACTACTGTGTGACTGCCTGGAGAGCAAAGTTAGACCCAATTACCCCTGGAATCTCCAAGATTCCCTGAGCTTTGCCTGGTAAAATAAAGACATAATAAATAAATAAATAAATAAATAAATAAATAAATAAATAAATTTCCATTTTTATTTAAATATTCGATATTTATATATATATAATAGGTAAACTACTAAAAGGGCATATAAATATTTGTATTTGATAAAGATACAGCATAGGAGGTAGAATGAAAAATATTTAAACTATGGCTCAAACACACCATTTAAGTGTATAGGATTGGCCAGTTACCACTTTAGTGTGCATTTTAAATGTGTTGTCTGCTACACCATGTCGAATTACCATGATCTGTGGTTTAATCTTGGCAATACTCTACCTTCAGTAAGTGTTACGTATTATTTATTTTGAGATATTTCAGGCATGAGAAAGAGAATTATATAAGTAATCATATTATATATGATATATGTTATATACATGTTATACACGTTATGATAAAAAATATATTATTATAAAATAATATAAACAATGGGTAACCACTGCTCAGACTAAGAAAAAAACTTCTATAAGCACAGTTGAAATCACAGTTCACATTCATCCCCCTCACTACCCACTCCTGTCAGAGCTAACCATAATCCTTAATTAATTTTTTAATTATTTTCATCTATATTATACATTTGCTACTTATGTACATGTCTCTAAATAATTTTCCATATAAATAATACCCTACACTTAAGCCTTCCTGAAAATTCTCTTACTCAACTTCATATGCTTTAGGTTTATCCAATTTAATAACTGCGAATCAAGTTCACCATTTTCACTACTAGGTAGATTTCCACTCGATGACTTTACCAAATCCACTAGTTTGGGATTTTATTATTGCTAATGTTGTTTTGCTCTAGCAAAAACTTCTGACACAAACGCTATTCCTATGTTGTTGTTTTTTTTTTCTTGTACACTTGTGGAGAGTTTCTTTATGCTATATACTTTGAGCCATAGAGTGTGGGGGTCACAGGGTATGCACGTATTTAACTCAATAAGAATTTCCAAATTGTTCCCCAAGATGGCTGTAAAAACTTCCACTTCACCAGCAATAATAGATAGGATTTTCTATTTCTCTATGTCCTTCCCAAGACTGTTTTTCTTAAACATTTAAATTCCTGTCTAGTTTAGGGGCATGACAGGTAGTTAATTGTGGTCGAATTTTTCTTATCCATAACTTCTGATGAAGTTGAAAATCTTTTCACATATTTATAGGTTCTATAGCCCGCTCAAGAAAGTGAGTTTGTACATTTTGCCATTTCTGCAATTTAACATTTTTCCATCTTATTTTTTATTGATAGGAGAGTATTTTGAAGTTGTGATACTAATTCTCTGCAAGTTGTATGCATTTCAAAAATATTCTTCTAGCCTAGAACTTAGCTTTCAGTCTTTTTAATGCTATCTTCAGACCATGATTATCATATTTTTCTACATGTTTTCTGTTTTCAGATATATTAATAAATACTCCATACCCTACATGAAGTAGGAAGAATATTCATATTCTCTATTAATCTTTTTTGTTATCTTACATAGAACTATTTAATACCCAGAGATTTTATATATCATGCAAAGTAAAGATTCACTCTAAAATGGAAAACTACCTTTCACATGACTAGTTGACTCTTTTTTTCTTTTCTTTCTTTTCTTTTCTTTTCTTTTCTTTTCTTTTCTTTTCTTTTCTTTTCTTCTTTTTTCTTTTCTTTTTCTTTTTTCTTTTCTTTTTTAAAGTTTCATTTATTTCTTAGAGAGAGATAGAAAGTGTGCAGAAGGAAGTGGGACAGAAGAGAGAGAAAATCCTCAAGCAGAGGATTTAAGCAATATATGCAATCCTCAAGCATATATTTATGCTTTTAAATAAATTGTTATATAGTATTCAAATGAATGATGAGAATATATTTGCTGTTAGAATCATGTGCACTGATAAATATTATAAAAAGAATACCTTTAATAAATATTACTGGCTCCAGAATTTAAAAAATGCACTTAAATGCACTTGTTTTCAAGTGCATTTCTATATACATCATATTGTAAATTTATTTTAAAAGTATGTTTTCTTATTCTTTTTTTATATAGTGAATAGGGGTATAATTAATGGCAAAATGATTTTTGTAGCCAAGGAACCAACTTAAAATCTTATCTACTCTACTAATATATTAGTATATTATCATTATGTCTTCTTCAGTCCCTGTAATAGTTCTTATCTTTGTCTTCCTGAATTGACTAAGGCCTCAGATATAATGTTGAGTGTGGTAGGAAGAGATATTTGTTCCCATTCTTTACTTTTAAAGAATATGCTTCAAGGTTTCACCATTAAATACTATGTTGTTCTTTATTAGCTTTGCAAAGTGTCCTACTATCTTTAGTTTGCCATATGCTTTCATGATAAATGGGTATTGATTGTCAGTAAAGGACTTTTCAGCAACATACCTAATTATACATTTTTCTCTAATTTTATTTAATTTTTTTCTTTTTTATTATTTTTTAATTTAAATTCAATTTGGCAACATATACTATAATACCCAGTGCTCATCATATTGTGTGGCCTTCTTAATTCCTGTTACCCAGTTACCCCCCAACCTTTAATTTTAAATAAGGAAAATTATATAGGTAGATTATTTAATAGATATCCATCCTTGCATGCTGGGATGAACTGTACTTGATCAGAATATACTATATTTAATATATTGCTCGGTTAATTTTTCTAAAATTTATGGGATGCTTCCCTTTGTTCATACTAGCATTAACCCTATGATGACCACAGCACTTTCTGCCAAAAAAAAAATGAAAAAAGAAAAAAAAAAGAAAAATTTGGGAACACACAGTATATAAAGTTTTCAAGGTGTTTTACATGGCTCTCACTTAAATTTCATAACAGCTTTATAAGGGAGGTGGTCTTTAGGACTCACTTTCAGCTAAAATTTAAGGAGGTAAAATAACTTTCTCAAGAAATAAAATTGATTAAAGAGAAGGGCAACCTTTGGAAAGACTCAATTGTGTTATCTATTAGGAACTTCTTTTGTTTTAGGCCTATTGAAATGTTATATTATTCAAAAAGTCTTTATATGTACCTAACATTTTTTTATCCTTTCTGTGTTTGCCTTTCTTCTTCTTTTCCTTCTTATTTTTCTTCTTTTAGATTTTACTTATTTATTTTAGAGAGAGAGAGAGAGCAAGAGCAGCACAGGAGAGAGAGGGAGAGGGAGAGTCTTAAGTGGAACTGTGCTTAGTGTGGAGCCTGACATGGGGCTCTATCTCATGACCCTGAGATCACAACCCAAGCCCAAACCTGATTTGGTCGCTTAATTGACTGCACCACCCAGGGGCCCCTGCTGTCCATATTCTGAAAATTATGCCTCTAAAACTTACCCATTCCCTTCATTTTACTTTGTAAAACAACTAAATGTGTACTTATGCATTTAGCTGAATGTAAGCTCCAGAAAGAATGTCATTAACTGTCCCTTATCTGTTTTTTGAAACTGAATGAGTGCTTTGCATGTTGCTTTGTAAAGATATAATGATTACCAAACATATATTTTTGCAGTGAATTGAATTATTCTTCCTTGAAGCTAGAGTTTATATTTTGGAGAAGTTGTTGATTTTTCTTGTACTGTATAAGAGAGAAAATTCCCTTGAGTAGTGAAGGAGAAAATTAGTTTAGAAGAGAAACAAAGTAATTAACATAGGATATAAAACAAGCAATAAAGACAGCCAGAATATAACAAACATAATGAAATTAAAATGGCATTAAGGGAAATATCAAAGTCATAAGAATCAAAAATGGTAAACTAAAATTGCAAATTTATTAAATTGTATATAATCAACATTCTAAAAATAATATCTTACAAAGTATTTCTGTAGGCTCTGTTGGGTAAACTTACCAGAAAGTGAGATAATTCAAGATCCCAAGAAAAAAGAATGAGAAAACCAAAGGGAAAATGCAGTACTTTCTCAGCCCAGGGAAATGACTGTGAAGACCACAGGAAAGAGAGAAAGGAAATAGACATAGAAGCATCAGAATCTCTCTCATTTCTGTTGACTAGTTCCATTTTATTATACAAAATCTTTTTTTTTTATTACTGTTTCTTTGCAAACAACTGCAACTTGGAAATCACAGTATAAGAAATAAAGTGTTTCCCCATCTCCCTTCTTATATTGTTTTTCATTTTTATCTTAATAAAATGAGTAATGCTGTGCAATTATAATTCAGATTGTATTTATTGTTGCTTTTTATGAAGATAAGCATCTATTAAGAGTTTACATTTGAGGCACAATTGGATCACAATGCCCACATGTCATTTATTTCATTTACCTTTTTTTTTTTTAATTTTTATTTATTTATGATAGTCACAGAGAGAGAGAGAGAGAGAGAGAGAGAGAGGCAGAGACACAGGCAGAGGGAGAAGCAGGCTCCATGCACCGGGAACCTGACGTGGGATTCGATCCCGGGTCTCCAGGATCGTACTCTGGGCCAAAGGCAGGCGCCAAACCGCTGCGCCACCCAGGGATCCCTCATTTACCTTTTTTAAAGATACATTCACATCCTTAATTATATAACAGCGTATTTTTTTGTATATTCATATTTCCCTTTGGAGGGAAAAATATATATAAAAACATGGAGGCAGATATCAACATAAACACAGACCTCATAATCATGGAGAGAAGTTGGATGAGGCATTTTTGAGAACAACAAAATACAAAATCACAGTACTAATTACAATTACAAAAGCATTATGGAGAAAATAAAGTTCAGTTGCAAATTTCAGAGACTGTTTCATAATCTGCATGTTAAAAGATCTATCAAAAAAATCTATCAAATTAGAAAAGCTAGAAGTCGGGTGGGACATGCCTATGAGCAAACATGTAACTTATAATGGTAGCTAAAATTGATATGCTATCGAATGTTAAAAATATATCCAAAATAGCTATTTCATAGAAGTGAGAACCTGAATATATTGGTCAGGTGATAAGAGGTTTTAAAAGTTGAGAAACTAGTGTGATGTCATTTCTGCTGCATTATCAATTCTTAGGATGCAACCCACCTTGAGTAGGTGACTGCAACCTTAGTTGGAAATAGTCTTTGCAAGTGTATTCACGTTAAGACGAGGTCATATAGGTATAGGGAAGGCTCTATTCCAATGACTGGCGTCCTCGTAAGAGAAGGATTATTTGAACACACAGACATTGGGAGAATGTCATGTGACAAAGGACACAAAGACTGGAGTGAAGCAGCTGTGAAGGAACACAAGGATTGCCCCAAAGCACCAGAAGCTGGGAAAGGAGCAAGGAACAGATTCTCCCTCATAGCCTCTAGAAGGAATCAAGTCTGCAACTGCCTTGATTTCAGACTTCTAACCTCCATTAACTGTGAGAGAACTAATTTCTGTTGTTTTAAATCACCCCGCTCATAATCATTTGTTATGGCAGCTGTAGGAAACTAAGTCAGATCCCTATCTCACATCCTATGTGAAAATTAATTCCAAGTTGCTCAAATAATGTCTTTTTTATTTTAAAATAAACAGATTTTTGACCAGAAGTTACAAAGAAATACATAGGGAGATCCTGTGCACCCCTTTATCCAGCTTCTCCTTCTTCTAATATCTTGCTAAATTGAGTACAGCAACAAAACTAGGAAATTGATATTGGCACAATCCATAGATCTCATTCAGAACTCATCAATTATACATGGACTCATTTGTGTTTGTTTGTGTGTGTGTGTGTGTGCATTTAGCTCTGCACAATTTTATCACAAGTGTAGCTTTGTATACCCCCACAATCAAGATCTGTATCATCACAAATCTCCTTCAAGCTACACTTTTATAGCCACACCCAGGCCTATTTCTTTCCCTAAGCTCTGGTAACCACTAACCAGTTCTCCATCTCTATAATTAGGTTATTTAATGAGTGTCACATAAATGAAGTCATGCACTATGTATCCTTTTGATATTGGCTTTTTCACCCCACATAATTTTCTTGAGGCTTATTAAAGTTGTAGTATATGTCAATAGTTTGTTTCTTTTTATTGCCAAATAGAATTCTGTGGTGTGGATATACCATAGTTATTGAACCATTCATTCAATGAAGAGCATTTGGGGAATTTCAAGTTTCAAATTATTAAAAATGAGCCGGCTATGAACATTTATGACAAGACTCTGGTTGAAAGTATATTTTCATTTCTCTGAAATAAATCCCCAGAAGGGAAATAGCTGGGTCATATGTTAAGTCAATTTTTGGTTATAAAAGATACTGTTCAACTATTTCTCAGAGGAGCTGGCCCACTCTAAATTCTCATTTATGAGTGATCAAATTTCTCCACATTCTTACCAGCATTTAGTGTTATCACTGTTTTTTTATTTTAGCCATTCTGATTGGTATATAGTAGCACATTATTGTGGTTTTAATTTACATTTTCCTGGTAATGAATTTGAATATATTTTCATGTGCTAATTTACCATCTGTATGTCTTTTTTATTAAAATGCCTATGCAAATCTTTCACCCATTTTCTAATTGTATTGTTTTTTCAGTGTTGAGTTTTGAGAATTCTTTACATGGTAGATATATAAGTTGTTTGTTGAGTATAAAACTAACAAAAGTATTCAACAAGTCTGCAGCTTGACTTCTGACAATACCACAGTCTTGATTAGTGTAGAATGAATATGGTAGTCTCTTCAAATATTAAGTCTTTCATCACCATTTGATAGTTTTTAGCATACAATCTCGGGTAGATTTTTTTTTAGGTTTCTACACAATTATTTTCTTTGGTAGAATTGGGAATGATATTGAATTTTTTATTTTGTTTTCCCACTGTTTATTGTATGTATGTAGAAATGCAATTGGCTTTCATGTAATGATTTGAATCAAATGACTCAGTTCTAGTTTTTTTTTTTAATTTATTTTCTGTAGATTCCTTGGGATTTTCTACATACACAATCATATTATCTGCAAGCAGTTTTATTCTCTTTTCCTCTTTTTCCAATTTGTTTTCCTTGTATTTCTTATTTTTTTTTCTTATTGCAGTGGCTAGAAGTTCTGGGATTATGTGAATAAGAGTGCTAAAAGCAGAGATCCTTGCTCTGTTCCTAATTCTGGAGAGGAATCATTTATTTTTTCATCATTAAGCATGAAGTTAGCTCTAGATTTTTTTTTTTATGATATTAAGGAAGTTCTCCTCCATTCTTAATGCACTAAGAGTTTTTAAACCATGAACGAATATTGAACTTTGTCAAATGCTTTTCTGTGTCAATTGATATCATGCCTTTCTCTTTTTAATCTGTTTATATGGTGTACTGCATTGTTGATTTTCAAGTACTGAACCACCCTTCCATACTCAAAATAAGTGTCACTCATCATGGTGTATTTTTATATTCAAATAAATTATTTATATACATATATTTAAAAGTTATTCAAAGTTAAAAGTTTTGAAAATTATATATTTATAGAAATATATAAAAGTCACATTTGATTTGCTAAATTTTTGTTGAGAATTTTGCATCTATATTCATAAATGGTATTGGGACCATATCAGCTCCCTCTTGAAAGAAAGCAAGATGACTGTGAGTGAATATTTAGGGTGCCTCACTAAGCTGGCAGGGTGGAGCAGTGGGGAAGAGGTGGTGGTGATTTCCATTACTTAGATTGTTGAAATGAAAGAAGGAAAAATCACTAGGGGAGAAATAAGAAACCAATGTATGTAATATTGGACGTCTTATTTTTTATCTTGAGGAGTAAACAAATGGAGATTTATTTTTTAATAATGTTATGAATTATTTAGGTTTCTTGGAGTTCTAAAACTTTGGGTCATTGCTTTAAATATTTTAATTAATTTAAGACATAGAATGGAGAAATTAAAATAAGAAATTAAAAATCCTCCACCCAAATTAGCTCAATTATTGAAACGTTTATTAGTTATCTTTTCAAATTTCTTTAGAACCATATATACAGTGATTAGGTATTACTCAGATTATATTTAAGCTACTATGCAATATTTTCCCATGATACTCCTTTTGATAAATAGTAAGGCAATATTTCAGCTGTCAAAAATATAGATTTGTGTTGAAATTACAATTTTCAGTGTAGCTCCTCAAGCAACTTATAAGAAAAATATCTTAAATACACCTCCAATGAATATCAAAACAATTTAATGATTCTATAATTTAGAAGGTAAAGTACAACCTGAGACATACATTTCAAAAAGAAATATGTCAATTCAGAGTAGTCAGACTCAAATAACTTTTTGTCAGAAGTCATTAAATTTAATTATCATGGCTTAACACTTGAATTGCACTTACCTGAACCATTTTTAATGACAAATTGAAAAAAAAATAGTTACCATAAATAACTTACTCTCATCTACTTTTACTCCCCATGCCAAGTAGTAATTCTGGTATTTAATTATATGTACGAACAATATTTTCACAAAATCTAATGCTGATATGTAAACATCAGTTAGACGATATTTGTAAAACTTTAGATGTTAATTTATAATTTTATGCTCTACAAATGTTTGCATAAATAATAGATTGGAGTGTTGCTGTTTCCATGATCTTTGTTTAATTAGAAACACTCTTGGCAATTCAACATAATAGGAGGAAAAAAATGACAGATAATTTCTTCTTTGCATTAAATGTAATTATATAAGCTGTCTAGAAAGTAAATTTTCAAAAATCTTCCTATGACACTGTAGATTTTCTGTACCATATAACAAGAAATGACTGTGTTTAATTTTGTTATAAAATATTCATAATTCATTTTAATAGTTTCAGAAAGAGAAGACTACTGGTACTATTGAAGGGAGGTGTTAATAACATACAGACATTCCCTTATGTCTCTCTCACGCACACATACACACACACACACAAATGAAATTCTCTTTCTTCTAGACATACACAGAAGAGAAATGGGAATGGAAATTGCCAATTTAGAATACTCATTATGAACCTATAAAGAAAACAGGGGTAAAATATGGTATTGAAATTTAGGATTAATTAAGTTCTCTCTTATAAACCTATGTGTACATTACCACACCCTACACATAGGTACAGACAATTTAGTAAGAGAATGAAAAGAAGGCCCTGCATCCTAACACAAAATCTTCCATAGAATGTAAATACATTCTCAGGGTACAAGTAGGGCAGTTCGTGGGCCTACACCCACCTCATATCAGAGTCCTCTATATTATAACACTATTTAACACCTGACGCTAGAGAAGGAGCTATCGGTTAACAAGTTCTGTCTAGTAACATACAGCTTCCAGTCAAAATTGTTATTCTCACATTCTTAAAAAAATTAGATTTAAAAAAATGTAACTTTAAAAATCTGAAATTAGATTTTAAAAAGTCTGGCCAGAAAGAAAGGCCAGAATAAACAAAGAGAAAATCTATCTTCAAAGGCAAATAGTGTTATCATAAGGAGGTGTGTGTGTGTGTGTGTGTGTGTGTGTGTGTGTGTGTGATTAAGAATTTTCAGAGAGGGGCAGGCTGGGTGGCTCAGCAGTTTAGCGCTGGCTTCAGCCCAGGGTGTGATCCTGGAGACACAGGATCAAAGCCCACATGGGGCTCCCTGCTTCTCCCTCTGCCTCTCTCTGTCTCTCTCTGTCTCTCATGAATAAATAAATAAAATCTTAAAAAAAAAAAGAATTTTCAGAGAATCTTAATATGTTCACGACTGCAGAAATTCTAAGTTGCTAACAGTAGTACAGAGAATTGGGAAAGAAGAAGAGAGTATAAGGGAGCACTTTTGAAGAATGAAAACACCACAGAAATGTCCACAACAAAAAGGATATTCTATAAAAGGGCAAGAAACTCACTGAGCACTAGGTATCATAAATAAATAAATAATAAATAAATAAATAAATAAATAAATAAATAGTAAAGTCACTCAAAGGAAAATTAATTTAGAATGTAACACATTAAGGGTGAAAAGAATATTTAAACCTTTTCAGACAGAAGATGATAAAACAAGAGACAAATAGACTCCCAAGAAGCAAGCATCAGAATTGCCTCATACTTCTCACTAGGGAGTAGAGATGTTAAGAAACACAAGTGCAAGTTCTCAAAGCAGGAGAGAGAGAGAAGGGAATAAAATCTAGATTTCTTTTTTTTTTTAAGATTTTATTTATTTATTATGAGAGACACAGAGAGAGAGAGAGAGGCAGAGAGACAGAGGGAAAAGCAGGCTTCAGCAGGGAGCTTGATGTGGGACTCAATCCTGGGACTCCAGGATCACGACCTAGGCCAAAGGCAGGCCCTAAACTGCTGAGCCACCCAAGAATCCCCTAGATTTCTATATCACATGAAATATTGAACATTTTTCATTAACAGAATATCACCGAACATTTACTTGCATGAAAATGTCTTCTCAAGGAAATGATGTACATATTGACTTCAGAAAATGATAATAAAAACCAAGAACTAGATTTTTATTTTCTTATGGTCTTAATTCTCAACTTCCCTGCAGCAGTTGCTCTCCAACGTCAGCAGTAGGGAACCGTGGCATTGGCCAGTTAACGTAAAAAAAAAAATTGGCTATGGGGACAAGTTGAAATTCTGTCAATTAAAACTATATGATAAATTGACTTTTAGGAAATGACTCGCTTGTCATATAAAATATATTAAAACATATGGTTTTATTAACAAGCAAAACCAAATTCAATCCAAAAGTATCGGTTGTTGATTATAATGTTACAACATACAGTCATTGCCCAAAAAGATGTAAACAGAACATAAGAATGATTTTAAGAGTTAGAAGATGTAAAAATTAAAAATACATTTGATGTTTACACTAGGAATATTTAGTTTGGAAAGGCACTGCTCTATGACATTAAAAAACCTGAAGAACAGGTTCTCTCTCTCTCTCTCAAATAAATAAATAAAATCATTTTTTATATTAAATTATTTTTTATTAAAAAATTGTTTTAATAAGTAAATCTTAAAAAAAAATCCTGAAGAAAAACAAACAAAAAACACTAAAAAGCCTACACCTTAGGGTCTAAATTGAAAAACAGTTATATAATAATATTAATTAACTAATATTCATCGATTTCCAACTTTATGAGTCAAGCTACAGAGAAAACACAAGACTTTAATTCTGCTTGACACAATAAAATATGCATATTTTATCATTTACAGTGAAAGTCAAGCATAGAGGCAATAACATGCTCATCTCACAAAAGGGAAATTCAAAAGATAATATTTACATGCATTAAACAAATTAGAGTTTTCAGCAGTTAAAAACAACTAACAAGGATAATCAATTGAAAAATTTGAAGGTGGTAAAATTACCAAGAACTGGTGAGAAAGTTGGAGGTGGAGAAATAATAGCTGATACATTACAGCCCAAAGACAACAAAATAATCTTCATCTGATGAATTAAACAATAGCAATATAAGTATACATGTTGTATTTGTAAAAGCAAGCACCAAAACAGCCATAAACAGGTACAATTAAAGCCCCAGTGAGTATAGTTGGCCATGCAGAAGGTTAATGCAAGAAATTGCTAATTTCTAACTCCATCAATAACATTTGCCTTTATTTTTAAAAAACTATGTGTACCACTTTGATATACTTTTTAGAAGTTAAGAATGGCCTAACTTTTAATGGTACTTATTTACTGTAAGATAACCTTTGTTAAATTGGTGTTAAACTAAACTAATAGTTCTGATAATTTAAAAATTGCTAAATTTCATCCTTTACATTACTTTCAGAATTTTTGAGCTTTCTCGAAAATACTTTTGTTAATGTTTTAATATATCAAATATTACTTTTATGTTATAAAATGTAACTTATATTTTTCTGAAGTTAAAAATGTATAACTATATATACAGTTATATATATTTATGTATACAAATATATATAGTATATTTATAGCTATATGTTAAATATATATATATATATATATGTATATATATTTATCAGCAGTGCTATTCCAAACTAAATATTCCTAGATATAGGAATATTTTATATATATATAAAATGAATTCCACCTACAAATATTCTTCCTGGGTTCTATGAATTTAGGTTCTGAACCTTAAAACCCCAGAAAATAGTAAGTCTGTTAATAATGGGAGTTAGCATTATTAATTAATTAAGTATGATGTGTCAGACACTATGGTAATGGCTTTGTATGCACCACCATCTCATTTATTAATCATAATAGCTTTCTCACTTAGGAATTCTTATGACCTCTGTTTTAAATACAAAGAAATAGAGGTTAAAGAGGCAAAATAACTTGCTCAAGATCTATTCAGTTAATAAATATTTATTATACAGACCCTAAACCAAATGTTTGGTACCTATCAATGGAAAAAAAAAAACAAAACACCAAAACCTTTGCCATCATGAGGCTTACATTCTATTGGGTGGTACAGTAATTTAAAAACTATACTATATGTTGGCAAATTAAATTTAAATTTAAAAATGTAAAAAAATAAATTTGGCCAAGAAGAAAAAATAAATAAAATTAAAAATAAGTCAAATAAATAAACTGTATAGTTTTTTTTATAAGATTGTAAATACTATGAAAAAATGTATAACATAAAGCTGATGAGTAGGGCAATTGCAATTTTAAATATGGTGGTCATGGCAGGCTATTGGGCACCAGAAACAGGTTTTTATCCAGGTTCAGTTCAGGTATCTCTTTTAAACTTTTTCTATCCAACAAAATTAACAACTTTAGATTCTATTCTATCATTGAACTTGGTTCTTATACTAAGGACCAAATATTTTTCAGAAAGATCCCTCTGATGGTCCTGTGGAAGATACACTAAACAATTAAAAAAAAAAAAAAAAGGGAAGAAAACCGGTCACATAAGAGTCATTGTGCCACTGCTGCTAAAAAAAAAAAATGGCAAAGAAAGCTCCAAGATCAAATACCAAGTGCCAAAATGCCAAGCCCTTATGTAAAAGCTAAAAGTAATTGTCTGAATCTTCTACCTTTTGAATCTATTATTATGCCCAAAAAGGATGTTACCAATCATATTAATTTGCCTATCAAAGCTATAAGATCCATCAGCATTAAACCCCAGCCCAGACCTACCAATATCACAGGATCCAGAAACCAAAGTTGGAGACACCAAAACTTCCAGGCAAAAGACAGACTTAAGGATGAATTTCTTCTAACTTAAATCGTCAGCCTTCCAGCAATAGGCAACAACAGCATGAAACTGGATCCTCCACTACTGAAGAAGTGTCTAGAAAAACTGTGGGGTCACTTAATATATAGCCCCAAAAACTGCAAAGAAGCAGGTGGCAGATCAAGGAAATGTTAAATGTGCAGACTCTGTGGACAATAACCATGTTGAAAATGAATCATTGAATACTTTCTAAAAGAGATAAACACAAAGAGACTTGCCTAAAACTTTCCCAGACTGAAAGGAAGCCAAATCCTGAATTACAGACAATAGGTAAACCAAAGATTATCTCTTATAATCAAACCAAGAGCAGTTTGGCTCCTAAATAAGCCTTGGGCAAAATTTCAGGGAATAGTGCTATTCTGAAAGACAGAGTTAATAAAGAATTTGTTAGGGAACCACAAATTAGGATTCCACCACAAAAGCCACAGCAACTTTTGAGAGGAACAAATCTTGCAAGAACAGGAGAAAAATTCTCAAAGACAGTTCTTTCTCATTATGTTCAACCCCTTAGTAGGACTCTAAAATCAAAGAAACCAGTCATCAAGGACATAAAGGTTAATGGAGATAAATACAAAAGACCAAATGAAATTAAGTTACAGTCACACACTGCTACTGAACAAAATATAAAGCAATCCAAACCCTGGACATGCCCCAGTGTGTTTCAGGGAGGCTATAGCAACAGACATTCAAACAAGAAGCAGGATCAAAAATCCACTAAATCTGTTTTAGGTCTCAGACATCTTGTGCACTACAAAATACCAAAAGCCATAAGCTAAAGTCCTAATTTGATAGTTGGAAATTTTAGTTCAGTCATTCCAAGCACCCCTAACATAATAGCAAATGGCATTAGTGGGAATAAATCCAGTGGCAGCTATCAGCAAAAAGTTAGAATTATTTTCTCAACAAGACAGCTCCCAAACCTCAAGCTGGTGACCAAACTGTAAATGCAAAAAGAGTCCCATATAGGACAAAAAACTAATCCAAATATTAAGAAGATGATCACAGCAGAGGATAGAAGGAAACAACTAGAAGAACGGCAGAAATCTAAGGGGGAAACAATCTATAAAGGACCTCTTACGGAACTTAAAGAAAAAAGAAAAATAATAGAGAAAATTAATATTTCATCCTGGAAGAGAATGGAAAAGATGAAGAAAAGAAAGCACAACTTGACCTGTCCTATAAAACTCACAACACTCTAACAGAATTGGAGCTCGTTGAAGGGGGTGTACTTTTTAATGGTATATTTACCATATTGTCCGGTGTTCCTGAGGCTGAAACATTTGCTAAATTCTAGATCTGCGACGCAAAGTTGTTGGCCAGTAAAGGCACCTTTGATGTTCCTGGGTGGGCTGTAGGAAGAAGGAAAACACTGATACAAGAGTTGGAAGAAGGCGTTCTTCATAATGGCAAGACCCCAACAGAATAACAGAAGGAGTTACTTCGGCCTCTATAGTTGCAGAAATGAATATAACATCAATAGAAGAGTGGGCCAATAAGGCAGGATCTGAAACTTCTTGTCTTTCTCTAAAAGAAAAGAGTTTACACCAATACTTCAAATAATCAAGGCAGAGCAGGATAATCATCCTGGTATCAAATTACAAATCACCTCAACCCTAGAATAAGTGTAATGCCAAAAGTGCAAGACATGAAGCTCATCACTCCTATATGGCATTTGCAAGGACTGAATGAGCTGTGTCCCACTATCTAGAAGTGTTGGGAAGACATGACTTAGAAGTGGCTTCCCTTATTAAGATTAAAAGTAGGAGAAAGAGAGTATTATGTATTCCATAAAAATGAAGCTTTGCCTATAAACATTAGACTTTAAAATCTTTGAGCCATAATTTCTCAATGCCTTTAAAAAAAAAAAAGCATTTCAGAGCTTCCATGAAAAAAGAAAAAAACCCTTGTCTAGGCGACATGGAAAAAACTATGTAATGGACAGGGAGATTATGGGCTCTCAGGATTTAGTAATTCACTGGGCTTACTCTCAAATTTAATATCCTCACAGGACTGTCTTTGTTTTATTTGCTTAAGGCTATAGCTGGCCACAGTTTTATAGCATACATAATTTTTAAACTATTGAATATTAATTTACCCTACAAGTATGGTAAAAATTTTCACTTTTTTGATCTACTTTACTCTCAACATAGTTCTTTTTTTATATCAAAAATTGGTGCCACATATGATACACTTTCCTTCCTGCCTCTGCCTTAGCAGAGAAGGTGAGTCTTTCCAGTTGAGCTTAGAAGCTAAGCCTTCCCAGCTAGATGCCATGTGATGGTCTGGTCAAAAACCCTCATTTTACAGAGTTCATGCTAGCTGTGCTTTTGCTCACAGACCACAAATGACCCTTATGTGTGACTTGGACTTCTGTCACTGTGTCCCTGTAGGTGAGGGACAATTTGTGTCCTGTCTGTCCTAGGCCTCCTCTAATGAAACAGAGTTCTGATGGATGCAAAAATTCTCAACAAGATACTGGCCAATAGGATCCAACAGTACATTAAGAAAATTATTCACCATGACCAAGTAGGATTTATCCCTGGGACACAAGGCTGGTTCAACACCCGTAAAACAATCAATGTGATTCATCATATCAGCAAGAGAAAAACCAAGAACCATATGATCCTCTCATTGGATGCAGAGAAAGCATTTGACAAAATACAGCATCCATTCCTGATCAAAACTCTTCAGAGTGTAGGGATAGAGGGAACATTCCTCGACATCTTAAAAGCCATCTATGAAAAGCCCACAGCAAATATCATTCTCAATGGGGAAGCACTGGGAGCCTTTCCCCTAAGATCAGGAACAAGACAGGGATGTCCACTCTCACCACTGCTATTCAACATAGTACTGGAAGTCCTAGCCTCAGCAATCAGACAACAAAAAGACATTAAAGGCATTCAAATTGGCAAAGAAGAAGTCAAACTCTCCCTCTTCGCCGATGACATGATACTCTACATAGAAAACCCAAAAGTCTCCACCCCAAGATTGCTAGAACTCATACAGCAATTCGGTAGCGTGGCAGGATACAAAATCAATGCCCAGAAGTCAGTGGCATTTCTATACACTAACAATGAGACTGAAGAAAGAGAAATTAAGGAGTCAATCCCATTCACAATTGCACCCAAAAGCATAAGATACCTAGGAATAAACCTCACCAAAGATGTAAAGGATCTATACCCTCAAAACTATAGAACACTTCTGAAAGAAATTGAGGAAGACACAAAGAGATGGAAAAATATTCCATGCTCATGGATTGGCAGAATTAATATTGTGAAAATGTCAATGTTACCCAGGGCAATATACACGTTTAATGCAATCCCTATCAAAATACCATGGACTTTCTTCAGAGAGTTAGAACAAATTATTTTAAGATTTGTGTGGAATCAGAAAAGACCCCGAATAGCCAGGGGAATTTTAAAAAAGAAAACCATATCTGGGGGCATCACAATGCCAGATTTCAGGTTGTACTACAAAGCTGTGGTCATCAAGACAGTGTGGTACTGGCACAAAAACAGACACATAGATCAGTGGAACAGAATAGAGAACCCAGAAGTGGACCCTGAACTTTATGGGCAACTAATATTCGATAAAGGAGGAAAGACTATCCATTGGAAGAAAGACAGTCTCTTCAATAAATGGTGCTGGGAAAATTGGACATCCACATGCAGAAGAATGAAACTAGACCACTCTCTTTCACCATACACAAAGATAAACTCAAAATGGATGAAAGATCTAAATGTGAGACAAGATTCCATCAAAATCCTAGAGAAGAACACAGGCAACACCCTTTTTGAACTCGGCCATAGTAACTTCTTGCAAGATACATCCACGAAGGCAAAAGAAACAAAAGCAAAAATGAACTATTGGGACTTCATCAAGATAAGAAGCTTTTGCACAGCAAAGGATACAGTCAACAAAACTCAAAGACAACCTACAGAATGGGAGAAGATATTTGCAAATGACATATCAGATAAAGGGCTAGTTTCCAAGATCTATAAAGAACTTATTAAACTCAACACCAAAGAAACAAACAATCCAATCATGAAATGGGCAAAAGACATGAAGAGAAATCTCACAGAGGAAGACATAGACATGGCCAACACGCACGTGAGAAAATGCTCTGCATCACTTGCCATCAGGGAAATACAAATCAAAACTACAATGAGATACCACCTCACACCAGTGAGAATGGGGAAAATTAACAAGGCAGGAAACAACAAATGTTGGAGAGGATGCGGAGAAAAGGGAACCCTCTTACACTGTTGGTGGGAATGTGAACTGGTGCAGCCACTCTGGAAAACTGTGTGGAGGTTCCTCAAACAGTTAAAAATAGACCTGCCCTACGACCCAGCAATTGCACTGTTGGGGATTTACCCCAAAGATACAAATGCAATGAAACGCCGGGACACCTGCACCCCGATGTTTATAGCAGCAATGGCCACTATAGCCAAACTGTGGAAGGAGCCTCGGTGTCCAACGAAAGATGAATGGATAAAGAAGATGTGGTTTATGTATACAATGGAATATTACTCAGCTATTAGAAATGACAAATACCCACCATTTGCTTCAACGTGGATGGAACTGGAGGGTATTATGCTGAGTGAAGTAAGCCAGTCGGAGAAGGACAAACATTATATGTTCTCATTCATTTGGGGAATATAAATAATAGTGAAAGGGAAAATAAGGGAAGGGAGAAGAAATGGGTGGGAAATATCAGAAAGGGAGACAGAACGTAAAGACTGCTAACTCTGGGAAACGAACTAGGGGTGGTAGAAGGGGAGGAGGGCGGGGGGTGGGAGTGAATGGGTGACGGGCACTGGGTGTTATTCTGTATGTTAGTAAATTGAACACCAATATGTAAAAAAAAAAAAAAAAAAGTTGAAACGTTAAAAAAAAAAAACAAAAAAAACAAAAAGTCATGGACAGCTGTATATCTGAACCAGAGTGCCACTAAAATTGCCTCTGAATTTGTTATGTCACTTTCATTTCTTTTAATTTAGAGTAACATCTAGTCACTTTAAAAAATGATACTGGTTTTAGAAGAGAAAAAAAAAAAAAAAGAAACAGAGTTCTGAATTAGGGTAATCATCTAGCTTTTTATACCTAAATCTAATTTTGCATTTGTTTTTTGACAATGCTTTAAATAAAATCAAAGGGGGGAAGGGGAGAAGGACATTTGCTTATTCACTTCGATTCTGTGCTCTCCTGTGGGACACCTGACCTGAGAAGATGATACAAGCCCCAGAGGCTACTATAGGTTATCTTTCTTTCCTCTCAGGCAGCTGCTCTTGGAAAGGTAAAATCAGAATCATTATGTAAATATAATGTATAGATAAACCTAGTCAACGTATTTAAAATGTTTATATTTTAAATGTTTATATTTTAGCTTTGTTAATATTTAAATACTATCTAAAACAAATAAATTTTGTTCGATCCTTTAAAAAAATAGCATGCACTATTGTAGGATTTTAAGCCCGATGTTATGGCAACCCAGAGCAGGGAGCAATTACTAACCATGTTAGGAGATGAGTGACACATAGGGGTTGGTCTTCCAATGACAAATAGGAATTGCTTGGGTACTGAAGAGGAAAATGTCCATAGAACAGACAACGTGAGGCTTAAAAACAAGAACTAGATGACAACTTTGTTAAAATAAAAAATTAAATATAGCAGTAACACACACACATTAGTGCACAATTCACAAACTATAGGAATTTACCCCAAATTTTGCATGCATTTAACTTATTAGAGATGTGGCATCTATCAGTGAGCACATTTTCTAGTATTAACATAAACTTCTCTGATTCTTATTTGAAAAATTAGAATTTTGAATTTGGTAACTTTTAATGTTTCTTTCAGTTTCATGAGTCTTTGAAATATAAAACTAAAATTGTGTACAGATCTTCGTCTACTCACATTAGGGCTGTATTCTAATACACCCATGCATAGTAAGCGAAATCCTCCTAAGTCAAAATGGATTTAATACACCTAGCCTACTGAACATCATAACTGAACCTGGTCTACTATAACTGTGCTCAGAACACTTATTCACCTACAGTTGGGCAAAATAATCTAACGCAAAGCTTATTTTATTAACTAAGTATTGAATATTTCATCTAATTTATTAAATACTGTCCTGAAAGTGAAAAAGGATGAGTATAGAATGGCTGTAAGGGTACTGATAGCTTACCTTCACGATCACATGGCTGTCTGGGAGTTGTGTGCTCATTGTCATGAAAAAGTATCGTACTACATATCACTAGTCCATAAAAAAAAATCAAAATTCAAAATTTGAAGTAGAGTTTCTACTGAATGTGTATCATTTTTGGACCATGATAAAGTAAAAAAATCGTAAGTTGAATAAGTTAGAGACCATCTGTACATGTATTTTTTTTTTGCTAACCCCCAAATCATTTTCATAATTTACTCATTTTTTTCTAAAGTAGAGTCTGACTTGTAGCAGATATGATTTTGTACTGTAAAGTCAATATAAAGGTGTTTCTACTTATTCAAATAATCAAATAAATATTGTAAATGTTACATACTGCAATTTCTTTTAAGTCACCAAAACTATCAAACTTTCAGATGACCTTTAAATTGCTGATTAAATAAGCTATTTCTTTTGTGAGTCTCACACAAAATTATTTGTTCTCAGTATGACAACTTCCTTTCTGTCACTAATATGTGCTTGAGCTAATTTCCTCACAAATGAAGAGATATAAAAACTTGCTCAAATATTATGTTACTCAGTAAGGGGTAATGCAAAATCTGAAAGTACCCTGTCTCATTATTCCTCCACCTGTATGTATTTTTTGATTGAAAGACATTAAATAGAGCTTCAGCAGGGGAGAATGAAATAAAATAGTGGTTCTTTTGCAATTAGTGGAAAACTAGTATAATAACCATATATGAGTAAGTCTTACATAATTCTTTAGATTTTTCTTTTCAAAGAACATTCTCAGTGCATGTTCCCATTTTTATTTAGGATTAATTAATTATTTGTTTTTTCTGTATGTGAATCTTTCAGTGACATTCACCAAAGTGCAATCTATCCCAATATTTTTCAGCAGGCTAGATAATAATATTAATTATCACCGTATACTTAGAAAATAAGGCTTTTATTAATATGACTTTGATTACAACATTAATAATTTCTATTTTTCTAAATAAGAATTGTAGAATTTGGTGTCTAATGAAGAAATAAGCATGATTTCAATTCTAAATGATTTGAGAGATCTAAAAACTAATCTCTTCTCTAAGTGGAATTAAACACAGAATCTTCTTAATCTTTAATACAGTTTAAATTGATAATTTCCAAACTATCAAAAATCTTTATTATAATATCTGAGAATATAACATTTATCAAATTGTGATAATTCTCCATAGTGAATGAGAAATTGACTCTTAAACATTTCAGTGTTTATGTGATAACAAAAATCTAGGGTAAGTTCTCTGTGTCACTTGTTTTATTAGTACATTCTTTCCTTTATTTAAATCTAGCTTGTGAACACAGTGTTTCTTTCTTCATAAATGTAACTCAATATATTCAATAAACATGTTATAATAATAAAAATGTTAAAAAGGAAAAATCTAGGGTAGACAAATGATTTGTAAATTCTGGTTCTTTCCCACTGCCAACCAAATATTAACTCTGTATCAGAATGTTTAAGAGATTACATTTTATACATACATTTTTAACACACTGAATTGAGTAAATTTATCTGTTTTAGATTTACTCACTGAAAATAATCTTCTCAGAACCTAATCCATAGAGATGCAATAGGGAATGAGAAAAATCCTGCCTTTACAGTGCTCTTGTTCTTGTCTAGAGAGACAAGTACTATAAAATAAACAAATCAGCATGTCACTTATTGGCAAGTGCAAAGAAGAAAAAGAATAAACTTTAAAGAACATTTCATAGGGTCAAAACTTATTAAAAGTTACAAGAGGCCCTCAAAAGCATCCTTTTATCTTGTTTTCATTTTTATTCTCCTGTCAACAGTGAATCATTTTTTTCACTACATGTACTCAATATCCTCTTTCTCTATTTACTGTCTTCATAGAATAAGCTAATATAAATTCTTCTTGCTGATTGATTAGCCTACTGCACCTACTAAAAGCTTAATTATATTAATTACACACTTTGTATTTTTTATATATAGCAGAGGATTCTGGGAAGATGACAAGGTAGGAAACACTAGGAATATGTCTTTCCACCTAGATGATAATTTCATTGACAGAATCTGTCTCACGTAAATATTTTGGAACTCTAGAAATGATTAGAACCCTACAAATTCCAGGGGAAAGCTCAAAGAGTAAACTATAGTCAATTTTAATCTATTTCGGTTATAGTAGTACAGTAGCAGCTACACATCCTCCCCATTCCCCAGCCTTATGCTAGGCAGCAGTGCATGAATTTCAAGAGCAGCTTGCACACAATTAGTGGGAACCAGAGTGGACAAAAAAGACTGCCCTCCAAATATGAGATCAGTGTTCCGATTGCAGATTGCTCTTTCTGATTACAGAGATGCACTCAAAGAAGCAGCAGCTAATGTTATGCTTCCTCTCACTGTTGCAAGCCCCCCCCCCCCGTTGATATGACTTCCAGGAAATTTAAAAGTCCCCCATTAGAAAACAGATATTAAAAACTAGGACACTCAAAAGCAATTTCATGTATGGCAAAAATTCGAAGGTGACCATGAATGCCCAGAAAAAGGTGTAGGTTCTGTAGGTTCCTAACGGACCTGAGAAAACCTCAAGTTTACATGTTAAGCTAATAATCAGTACAGCACAAATGACAACAAACAAAACAAGAAACAAACAATAGAAAATCCTGGGAAAGAAGGAGAATTTGACTTCCAGAATCACCACATTATTAATTGAAATGTCCAGTTTCAACAACAACAACAAAACATTCGAAAGCACAGGATGAAACAGTAAAATATGACCCATTCGAAGAAAAAAAAAAAAACAGAGAATGTGCATGAAAAGGATAAATGGTGATCTACTAGAAAAGACTTTAAACTGTCTTAAAGATGCTTCAAGAACTAAAGGAAGACATGGATAATGTCAAGAAAACATTTTGTCAAGAACAAAATGGAAATATTGGTAAGGAGATAGAAAACCAAAAAGAGAGAGAGAGAGAGAGAGAGAGAAATTCTAAAATTGAAATACTACACCTAAAATACAGTTTTCATTAGAAGGAATCAAAGACAGATGTGAGCAGGCATAAGAAAGATTCAATTAATTTGAAGGTAGGGCAGTGGAAATTATCAAGTTTCAGGATCAGAAAGAAAAGGTTGAAGAAATGTGACTACAAATTAAGTAATCTGGGACATCATGAATTGGAACACAGATGCATTGTGGGAGTCCTAGAAGAGAAAGTGAACAAGCAGAGGGAATATTTGATGAAACACTGGCCAAACTTCCCAAATTTGATGAAAGACATATAGATAAACATCCAAGAAGCTGAATGAACTCCAACTATGATAAATCAAAGAGACCCATACAAAACACATTTGAAAGTCAAAGACAAAGAGAATCTTGAAAGCAGCAAAAGAGAAGCAACTTGTCACATATAAGAATGGATTTCAGAAACTTTGGAGAAGACAGAAGGCTGATATGTTCAAAGTATTAAAGTATTAAAAGAATAAAATTGTCAACTAATAATCTGGTCCAGTAAAACTTTTCTTAAAAACCTGAGGGAATTTGGTGTCACTGGACTGCCATGCAAAAAATACTAAAGGAAGTCCTATAGGTCAAAATGAATGGACACCAGACGGTATAAAGAAATAACGATCTCAATAAAGGTAAATATTTGAGTAATCTAAAAACCTAGTATGATTGCAACAATGTTGTATAACTACACTTTTTATGTTCTACATGGTTTAAGACACTAATACATTAAAAGAACAGTTGTTAGTCCAAAAGCTAGTATTTGTTGTAACTTTCTCCCACGAATTTGCTTTCTACATAGTTTAAGTTACAAATGTACTAAAAATTATTTGTATTTTCTTGGGCACATCATGTATAAAGATATAATTTGTGACATCAACCACTGAACAGAGTGGCGATAGAGGTGTAAAGATCAGAGTCTTTGTCTATTATTGATGTTAAACTTGTAGCATTTCAAATTAGAATGCTATAATTGTAGGATGTTAAATGTAATCCACATGGTAATCATAAGGAAAATAGATCTAGAATATACATAAAAGGAATGGGAGCTGAATTTAAATCTCCAAAAAATCAGTTAAACACAAAAGGAGACAGTCATGTGAGAAACATGGAACACAAAACCTATAAGGCATACTGAAAACAAATAGCAAAATGAAATAAGCAAATCCTTTTTATGAGTAATTACTTCAAATATAAGTGTGTTAAACTCTCCAATCAAAAGACAGAAACTGGATGAATGGATTAAAAAAAAAAAACAAAAACATGATCCACTATATACTTTCTACAAGAGACTTACTTTATATAAAAAGACAAAATAGGTTGAAAGTGCAAGGAAGAGGAAAGATATTCCATGCAAACAGTAACTAGAAGAGAGCAGGAATGACTATGTTAATATCAAAGTCAACTTTAAATCAAAAGAGCACGAGACAAAAAGAGTCATTACACATTAATAATTTTTCAACACAATAATAATGCATAACAATTATAATTGTCAGCACGCCGAATAACATACTATTAAAATTTATAGTGGAAAAATGGACAGGGTTAATGAGAGAAATAGTTCTACAACAGCCACAGACTTAGTGACCCCACACTTAATAATGGAAAGAACAACCAAACATAAGAAAAATAAGGAAATAAAGGACCTGAACAACACACACACACACACACACACACACACACACACACACACACAAACAATTAGATACTAAAAGGCATTTACAGAACACTGAACAACAGAATACACATTCTTTCAAGTGCACATGGGATACTTTCCAGGACAGATCATGTGTTTGGTCACAAAGTGAGTCTCAACTAAATATTTTTTTTTAAAAAAGATGTCATACAAAGTAAAGTCTCTGATTGCACTAGGATGAAGTGAGAAATGAATAACAGAAGGAAAACTGAAAAGTTCACAAATTTGTGGAAAATACATAACATGCTTGTAATCGATAGATCAAAGAATAAATCACAAGGGAAATTTAAAAATATTTAAGATAAATGAAAATGAAAACACAGCATACCACAACTTATAGACACAGCAGAAACAGTGTAAACAGGGATACCTATAGCTATAAATACTTCATTGCAAAACAAGAAAGTTCTAAAGTAACCTAACTTTACAGTCTAAGGAAGAAAAAGAAGAACCAAACCAAACACAAAGCTAGCAAAAAGAAAGATACATAAAGATTAGAGAAGACACAAATAAAATGGGGACTAGAAAAAGAAAATTGAGAATATCAATGAAACCAAAAGTTAGCCTTGGAAAGTTCCACAAAATAAACAAATCTTTGGCTACATGGACTAAGAAAAAAAAAATAGAAAGAACATTAAATCAGAAATGCAAGTGAAGCCATTACTACCAATTTTACAGAAATAAAAAGGACTATAGAAGAGTATTATGAGCAATTATATGCCAATAAATTGAATAGCCTGGATTAAATGGACAAATTCCTCATAACAAAACTATATAAAGCATAAACCATGAAGAAATAGAAAATCTAAATAGACAGAAGTAGGTGGGTGATTGAGTCAGTAATTAAAACTCCTGGACCTGATAGTTTCATTGGTGAATTCTACCAAACATTAAAAAAAAAATGAAAATAAACAACAAACAAACAAACAAAACTAATACCAATCCCTCTCAAACTTTTACAAATAACTGAAGGGGAAGAAATACTCCTCAACTTAACTTTATGATGTCAATGTAAGCCTGATATCAAAGCTAGACAAAAAACAGGCTAAGGAAATAAAAATACAGACATTATCCCTTATAAAGACTGACTTGAAAATTATCAATCAAATTAGCAAACCAAATTTAGTGGCATGTTAAAAGGAGTTATACCATGACCAAGTGGGATTTATTCCTGGGATGCAAAAATGCTTCATTATACAACAATTGATCAATTAACGATACTATATTAACAGAATGAAGACAAAAAAAAGTGACCATCTCAACTGATGCAGAAAAAGGATTTGATAAAATTCAACATACTTTCATGATAAAACACTCAACAAATTAATGATAAAAGGATACTACCTCAACATAATAAAAGTCAAATATGAAAAATCCATAGCAAACATGATACTCAATGCTAAGCAATTGAAAACATTTCCTCTAAAATCAGGAACAAGAGAAAGATGCTCATTTTGCCACTATTTTGCCACTATTTTCATAGTGCTGAAAGTTCTAGCCAGAGCAATTAGTCTAAGAAATAAAGTTCTCCCAAGGGATCCCTGGGTGGCGCAGCGGTTTAGCGCCTGCCTTTGGCCCAGGGCGCGATCCTGGAGACCCGGGATCGAATCCCACATCGGGCTCCCGGTGCATGGAGCCTGCTTCTCCCTCTGCCTTTGTCTCTGGCGCTCTCTCTCTCTCTGTCTCTCAGTCTTTCATGAATAAATAAATAAATAAATAAAAATTAAAAAAAAAAAAAAAAGTTCTCCCAATTAATAAGGAAATAGTAAAATTATCTGTTTGCAGATTATATGGTCTTATATATACAAAATCCTAAAATTTACACATGCACACACACATACACACACACCGAAGTTAGAACTAAAAATTCAGGAAAGTAGCATGAGAGAAAGTCAGTGAACAAAAATCAGTTACATTGCTATTCACTAACAATGAGCAATCTGAGAATGAATTTAAGAAAACAATTCCATTTACAGTAATATTAAAAAGAATGAAATGTGAATTAACTAAGGAGGTAAAAGATGTATAATTAAAACTAAAACACATTAATGAAAGAAATTAAAGACATAAATGCAAAAAGCTATGTTTATGCATTGTGCAACTTAATATTGTCAAGATATCAATATTGCCCACAGCTATCTATAGACTCAGTACAATTCCTATCAAAATTCCAATGACATCTTTTGCAGAGATAAAAAATCCATCCTATAATTCACATGGAATTTCAACAGACCTTGATTTGCCAGGAAAATCCTGAAAAAGAAGAAAGCTAGAAGATTCACACTTTCTGATTTCAAAACTTGCTGCAAAGCTGCAATGATCAAAACAATGTAGTACTATCATAAAGATAGACATAGAGATCAATGGAATAGGAATATGAGGCTCAGAAATAAACTCTCACAAAATGGATAAATGTTTTTTGACAAGAATGCCAAAGCTATTTCCTGGGATAGGCAAGTCTTTTTGATAAATGATCCTAGGAAATCTAGATATCCATATGGAAAAAAATGAAGGTGGCATAACCTTATCTAACACCATATACAGGAATTAAAATTAGCCCATGACCTAAACGTAGGACCTAATATAAAATTCTAGAAGAAAACATAAGCGAATTCTCATAACATTGGATTTGGCAATAATTTCTTAAATATGATATCAAAGGCACAAAAGGAAAAATAGACAAAAGGGGCTTCACAACAATTTAAAAAATTGTGCGTTAATGAATACTATCAACAACATGAAAAGACAACCATGGAATGGAAAAAAAAATATTTGCAAATCATATATCTGTTAAGGGATTGGTATTCAGAATAAAGAACACTTAAAACTCCGTAGCAGAAAAAAACAAATAACCTAATTCAAAAATAGGCAAAAAACTTGAGTAGACATTTCTTTAGAGATGATATTCAAGTTGCCAGTAAGCACAAAACTACAATAATCAAAACAATGAACTACTATCATTTATGTAGACACATAGACTAATGGAATAGAATAGAAAGCCCAGAAATAAACTCTCGCATTTCTAGTCAAATTATCTTTGACAGGGATGCCAAGACTTCATCGGGGATTGGGCAGTAGTTTCAACATAACCAGAATATAATTTGTTGGTTATGATGTGGAGAAATTGGATGTGAATACACTGGAATCCTTGTGCTGTCGGTGGGAATGTAAAATGTCAAAGCCTGCACAAGAAAACAGTGTGATAGTTTCTCAAAAAATTAAAAGTAGAGCTACTATGTGTTCCAGCAATTCCACTTCTGGTTATACACCCAAAATAATTGAAAACTGGGTCTCTAAAGAGATATTTGTCCAATCATGTTCAACTACACACGGGCGAACCTTGAAAACATGCTAGGTTAAATAAGTCAGTCACAAAAAGAGAAACATGGCATGATCCAAATACTTACGTGATGTACTTAAAGTACATCAGCTGGGGAAATGGTCGCCACCAGCTGGGGAAATGGGGGAAAGGGGAATTGTTTAATGGATACAGCTTCAGGTTTGTAAGGTTTTTACTTTCTGGAGATGGACAGTGGTCGCAGAGGAATATGAATGTACTGCATACCATTAAACTATACACTTAAAACGGTAAGATCATACGTTTTATGTGAATGTGAATGTATTTTATCACAATAAAATAATTGAAAAATGTTATATTTATTTATATAAATAAAATATAAATTCATATATAACTTTTGAAAAAAATTGGCAGGAGATGAGATAGAGTTGTCAATATTGACTCTAAAATGAGCATTGTTCTGTCTCCCTTTCTGATATTTCCCACTCATTTTTTCTCCTTTCCCCTTTATTCCCTGTCACTACTTTTTATATTCCCCAAATGGGGGAAGGGGAGGTGGGCGGGGGGGGGGCGGTGACTGGGTGACGGGCACTGAGGGGGGCACTTGATGGGATGAGCACTGGGTGTTATTCTATACGTTGGCAAATTGAACACCAATAAAAAATAAATTTACAAAAAAAATAAAAAAATAAAATGAGCATTGTTACTAGCAATTATTTCTACTTATTGAATGAATAGAAAAATAGATTTTAATAAAATTCTATTCATGACAATACATGACTTCCACGTGGAAGTAAATAAAGAACCATATGATCAAATATATTTTAATAAAACATTGTAAAAATGTAAAGCAAAAAGAGAGAACTGATGATAGTTTTGCATCAAGTATTTTCATGTCTAACTTTTTTTGTTATTAATGACTTAGACTAGAGCATATCCAAGAGCTTTCATAATGTTCAGAGTAATACATAAAAAGTGAAATGAGATTGACTAGAATTATGGATACGTAAACAAAAGTTTTTAGTTTATAATGCCAGAAATACACATTATATCAATAATATACCTGAGAACCTCAAATTTCTTATACAAAAATGAGTTAGAATGTACTGTATGATACTGTCAAAGCAAGCCCTCAGGTGCTCCCCACGTCCAGTTCTTTTATGCCACTGCTGGGAATTACGGCATTTTGTTTTATTTTGTAGATTCCCCACGTATTTGATACTGGAGGTAATTTCCCATCTCTGTAGTTAGATTATAAACTTCCCTTGCCACTTCTTCCCAAATTACACTATTCTGTCTGTCAAAAACAGCTGGGCTGAGTAAGAAAATAATACTGGTCTATTAAAAAAAATGCAATCTAGAAATGTGAACTATTTGATTACACTAAAATAGAAAGTTTAAACTAATCATTTGCTAATCTTCTCACATCTTCTTTGAAACAGCTTTTGATGAAAAGGTTAGCAGAAACATCAAATTTGTGGGTTCTGAATGGTTTGTTTGCTGGGAAAACATACGCAGTATTTTCTAAATGTGTTGTTAAGTAAACTATGGTTGATTTCAGTAAAATTATTTTGGTTTCAAGAGGGATTCTGCATAAATACTCACAAACTGAACTAAATTCCTTTCAACATCAAACTACATTTGAGTTAGTTTAGTGGTAGTCATTTTTAAAATGTAAACAAAAAATTCTAAAATCACAAAATTTGGATCCAAAAATGTAAAATGTTCTTGTGTATCTAAATTGCTCATTGCCTTATGTTGCTAAGAAAGAACTGTTAAAAACTCATTTCCTATAATGAGTTTCTTAGGATCAAGTGTAAATTAAAATGCACAAGAGATATTTTGGTTATGCTCTTTTGGTTATGAAGTTATTTTCCCCACATATTGTCTGCAAGGCTTTGAAAAGCAGAGGTGCCTACTTTAAACTTTATGTTAACCACTGCCAAGTGTGCGAGTGGCATATGCCTCTAAAATCAGTGGAGAATATGAACAAAAACTAAACACAAACCATACCGCAAAAGAGCGAAGAAAAAGAATAAATGCAAGAATGAAAAGGAATAAATAAGAGAAACACAATTTTAAGTCCATAATGCCAAGCATACAAATTACAACTGTAAACACACAAAAAAATTCAGCTCCTCCATTAAAAGGGCACTATTAAGTTGAAACTTAAAACAAAGATTGGAATATACACTGCCTACAAAATACACACCTGAAAGGATGGAGGTGTATATTTAAAAAGAAAAGGATAAACAAGCATATAGAAGAATAAAGCACAGGTAGCAAAATTAATCTCAGGCAAAGTGCAATTTAAGTTAAAATCACTACAGATGATAAAGATGCTCATTTAAAAAACGATAAAATTTACAATACCCATTCAGTATATACTATTCATAAAATTATTCAGGTTAAGTAATGGAACCTCAAAACATATAAGGCAAAAATATGTGGATCAAGGAATAGGATTTGCTGTAGGTTTTGTTCAATGTGAAACAGATTCTGAAGAATTTAGTGTTTAGAATGTTTATTAAGGAAGGGCCCTCGGAGGGAGGGAGAAGCAGCTAAAACTAGGCAAAGAAATCAAGTTAGATTCAGACCTGACCCGCTCCATCAAAACCTTGGCGGCCAGGGAGGGATTAGGAAATTGAAAGAGCATCTGAGAGTTGTCTTTGTTGAGCTAGACTCTGTACTTCAGCCTGGACCACTCATTGGATCCAAGGTACCACCTACCACTTCAGATCATGAGTGGGCAAAGCAGCCCTCTGCAACTGAGGCCATTCTTGAAGAGACTAGGGTTGAAGGCTTTCCGCTGCCAGCACTCACTCCCTGCAGCTGTGGCAACAAGCCTTCCTTCAAGGGTGATCTTGGGTAGTGTCTCTGTGTGTCCTCCATGACTTGCCCCACTCAGATTCGAGTTTACATATACAATCAGGAAGTAGTTCTGTGAGACTCTGCTGAGTCTCTCTTCTTGAAGAAAACTTAGACAAGGAAAGTAAGGGGGTTGAACTACATTCCACATGGTGACAGCCCATTTCAGTGCCAAGGTGATGATACTCATTGTGTCCCTACTCTCCCATCCCTTTACCTTCTACTAGCATCTCTGATGGCTTAGCTGATGGGCTAACTGGATCTTCATCCCTAGGGATCTGGGACTCTGGCCACCATGCCATCCTCACGCCAGTTGTACATTTACACCAAAACTAGAGAAGGAATATTAAGCAGTACATTGTCTGGGTACAAACATATTTATTTCTCCCTGACTCCATTGTTTTTGTTTGTTTGTTTGTTTTGCTTTGTTTTTTGTTTTTGTTTTTGTTTATTTGTTTGTTTTAGTGACTCTTCCTCTGATTATCCAAATCAACTACACCTGTGAAAACGGTCATCTTTCTTGGTACAGGATGGATCATGGACAAAAATGAGCCTGGGTCCTGGTGGTCACCATAGCTCAATGGGCTTATGCTGTGTTGCAGGCAGGAATGTTCCTCTTTTGGAAACCAGGACCTTTAATGATGGGAAGATAGGAAGACAAATTCCTCAAGGGAGTTACTGGGACTAGTTATACTGATTATAATTAGGGTTACTACTATTATCATTACTTGATGTGTAAGTCTATATAATCTTCCTATGTAGGATAAGAGCCACGTAAAGATCTTTCTGAGAAGGTATATCCTGGAGAATGACTCTCTGTTCTCTTATTTATGTATGTATGTATGTACGTATTTTAAATTGTATTTATTTATTCATGAGAGTCATGCAGAGAGAGAGAGAGGCAGAGACACAGGCAGAGGAGAAGCAGGCTCCCTACGGGGACCCCTATGCAGGACTCGATCCTGCCGGGATCACAACCTGAGCCAAAGGCAGATGCTCAACCACTGAGCCACCCAGATGCCCCTCTCTGTTCTTTCAAAGTATCGTATCAGAGGTGACAATACAACTGTGACCTCAATATGCCATTCCAAGGGTCCATCAAATGGGCTATTTTGGGCTGGCGTTTGTTTGTTTTGATTGTTATGGCTTAATTCACTATGGCCTTCACTCTAAAGTGGCTCATTTGGACAAACTCAGGAATATGAGGGATCCCATGCCAATGAATCAAATACTTCATAAGTCTTCAATACTGGTAATGGCAGAGAAATTTGAATACAGAAAAGGCAAAATCATATTTGAACTTTGTATGTATTCTTATCACAATAAATTTCTGGTCTTCCAGGTTGGAAGGAATATCAATTGTCAATCTGTCATAAAGTGGCATGTTGATATATTCAAAGAATGATGCCATTAAAGGATTTTAGTATGCTCTCTGTTGCTGGAAGGTTGAACATTTAGAGGAGCAGTAGCTAGAACAGCCTACGTAAGTGAGGGCTCATGCTGTTCGTTTTGAGCATCAGCTCCATATCTGCCATTGTGACCACTTCTAAGATGTGTCTACCATTTCAGTCCTGGGATCACTGGTGACAACTCTGATTGGCTCCATTTAAGTCATTTTGTTTGTTTGGTTGTTCAGTGCCTCTCCCATGGGTGACCTCTGATAAGAATATACAAGCCTCTTCATTTCTTATCTTCTCCCTCCCTCTTCTCTATGTACTTCCATCTACAGGACTCTACCTTAAACAATTTTGTCCCTCATCTAATTGTTCTCCTTCCAAGCTCTTGCTAGGTTATTTGTCACTAAGAATGAGTCAGCATATATTCTGACTTTGAAATGCTTCTTTTTCCCATACTAAATGAATTATTGGGTGTACGACCTAAAGCTCTACCCACTGAGAGAGAGTTCCCTTGCCTTTGTCTTTCAAGGCCAGCTCTGAATGAGACTGTTGTCCTTTTGCTGATTATGTTTCCCTTGCTCCCACATTTGAACTGACCCATTTGTAAAACAAGATGGGCCATTTTCCTCCTAACAGACCTCTCATGTAACCATAGGTAGGTATAAACTGAGGAAATAGTGATTGATTACATATTCCCATATATGCAGTTTGCTGGGTCTTCTGGTCTTGGTCATACTCAATCTTGAACATTTCCCACTTTATAATGTATTATTCTTGGGCCTACCAAAACTTGATGGAGATGACAAAACCCATCTGATGATGGACAATCCCAGAATCAGGGTAAATCTGTATCGCATGATCAGGTGTTCTCAATTTGAAGAAGCTCAGTAGAAAAGCAGAAGTTGTCTTCCGAAGATGTATAATTCTCTACTGCCAATGGCACTCCATTGTTCCAAAAGCATGGGACCAGCATTGTGATTTTTGTGCTGGGGTTTGTCATAGATTCCATATGGAAAGTTTATCGACCACTATCCTCTCGAGTACAATAGAATCTGTGAAATTGTATGGAATTATTGAAGGGTTATTGATTTTGCAACCTGGACCTGATGCAGAAATTTTTCCCACTCTGGATCCCACTGAAAGTTTGTGGCCTTTTGCTCATCTGGTTTATGACCGAGAACAGTATCCTCAGGTTTAAAATATGGTGTCTCCAGAAACCAGATAAGCTTAACAAGAATTATGCTTTCTTATTTGTGGGAAAAAGGTATGGTTGTACTTTGGTTGAGAAGTTCCAGTATACTCTTGCCAACTAGACCTCTACAAAGTTACTGATATGGAAGATTCCTAAGTCCTCTTTGGGTCTCCTTCTGACCAAAATGTATTTGTCTTACCAATGCTTCCAAATTACTTGCTAACTCCTGCTTATCCATCCTGATTATATGATATAATCACTGTAGTGGACAAAGTGAACATCTACAGGATTTCCAAAGATTCCAAAACATTTTGAACTATGTTATGACCAGATAGAAAGGTTAACATAGCCCTGGAATAAAAAATAATAATAATAATAATGTAAGCTATTCTCCGTTTCATGCTAAAACCAATTATTTCACGTTCTCCCTTGTGACAGAGATTTTAGAAAATATTTTCTACTTCAACAGCTGTATATTCTATACCTGTGGTTTTATCTACTCGCTTTAGCAAAGATACTACTGCCTCTGACATGGTAATTGCAACAGAATCTACCACCTAGACTTTGCGATCACAAAGTTTGCACAAAGTCTGCAATCTTTCAAGATCTATTTTTGGCATCTGTCAGCTTTAATTAAATGGAGACGTGATAGGTGTTATCACCCTTGCTTGAATTTTTTATGTCTTTAAAGGTAGCCTTAATTTCTTTAATACACCCTACTCTGAGACGTGATGTTATTCATGAATTACTCTTGAATAACAATACTCTTGAGGATACAGAAATTGATTTCCAAGGCTACCACTTGGTCTACTATTATAGTTCCTACCCTACAGGCCAAGGAACAAGTGTGAGAGCTGCATCAACAGCAAAGTATGTCTACACCAATTATTCATTCAGAGATTAGGGAAGACTGTGGCTCTGATGATGCCTTGGGGAGTCACCTGGGACTCCATTTATTACTTGCCTCCCATATGCTCTCATTCTAACCAGTGGGTCATGACAATTCTTTGAGTAGCTGATATCAATGCCGACTCCAACCCTATAATCCATAGTCCTCAAAATATTTGGGTAGTTCCTTTTATCCAATATGCATTTATTCAAGTAAAGTAACTTTTGGGGAAAACTGGGGGAACACTTATCATGTATGTGTTCCTTGCTGTTATAGGTTCTTTCTCCTGGGAACCTATTCTTTCCTTAAATTAGTGGGTTCTGGGTCCAAAAACTTCCTCAGATCTGGAAAGTAGACAAGAAACCATGACCTTCTATTTTTATGAAAGACCTCATTCTCCTGATCATACCTCTTTGATTTCTTCTGGTATAACTTGAGAAGGACCTTTTAACTATTCTACTTTTTTTGTTTATTTGTTTTGGTTGGTTGGTTGGTTGGTTGTTAACACATTGAAGTTGCTGAATACCTCTGAAGCTGATAAATGAATACAATTTGGAACATCATTACATCTTTAATTGGTAATGCAAGAGGAGTGAAAACTAATCAATGGCATCACATAAAAATGTGACTTTGGAGCACCAGAATTACTCTCTGTGTCTCCAGTGGCAAGGTAGTTTTCCAGAGATGTAAGCATATGAGAACAATAGTTAAGGATTTCTCCAAAGTGTGTATATGTGTGTACTTAGAATCTGGCCAATATCTCTCAAAGTAAGTTTCTTCCTGCTTCTTTTCTTATTTTTCTTTTTTTACTCTCAACTAGATGCAAAAATCAAACACACAATAATAATGCAAATAAGATATTTGAGATCTTCCCTGAAAGGGAACAGCATGTCACTCTGAGTAAGGGAAAGCTTAAGCAACATGTTAAGGAAAGTTTATTATTTCTACCATCAGGAACCACCTGTTAGTTCCATCATTTGTTAGAAGTCTATTCCCATGAACCTCTTTGATTCTTTCATGTATCTGGTTTCAGAAATAAATCTCTTTATTAGTTACACCTTTGCCAGAATTTATATTGCAATGGACACTTTTAAATTTAGTATCTTTTGCCTGGGCAAGGCCAAACAGATTTCAGTTATCATTAAATATGTGATTGTTGCAAACTGTTTTTCCTGATGATTATTTATTCTAGTTATCAGTTACTCTGGACATACACTCCATGGGCTCATGTAATAATTCTGCTTTTGTAGGAAAGAGAAAGCTGTTGTTATTACTGTTACTGTTTTGGATCCTAATCTTTCACAACTGATCTATTTTCTGACCCGCACTTTCCATTTTGGCAAATTTTTGTGCCCAACACTTTTTATTATTACTTTTATCATCATCATGTTCACTTCTATGTATTTTTTGTTCTGGTTTCTAACTTAACATTTTTGTGTATTCATGTTCATTTGACCATCTAATGTTGACCTTCTGTTTGTTTTGTATTTAAGTACTTCTCATGCAGATATTACTATATTTAGATTCAGAAAGAAAGGAAAGTCAGTCCATTAATTATATATCATGAATACAATTCACCTTTTAAAATTACTAATCTACATAGCTTTTAAACAAAACAAAACACAGAACAATTGTGAGACATTTACCTTATTATGGGTTTTTCTATATATATATATGTATATATATATTTAAATATTCATTTATTTATTCATGAGAGACACAGAGAGAGAGGCAGAGACACAAGCAGAGGGAGAAGCAGTCCCCATGCAGGGAGCCCGATGTGAGACTTGATTTCTGGACCCCAGGATCACGATCTGAGCTGAAGGCAGGTGCCCAAAAGCTGAGCTACCCAGGTGTCCCTTCTAGATATAATAAATTAGCTATTTCAGATATCTATATAGAGTCTAACATATTACTATCAATAATATATAGATAAAAGATTATATTGTCATTTTCTTAGGTCTTTAAGAAATTAAAGTATATAAACTGTTTTCCCCCAACTGCCTTATCTTTATTTAGTAAATTTTAAGAGTGTATAAAGCATTGTATTGGAAACTAGTAAAAGTAGATTTTATCTCTGGTTGTGCCACTAAATTGCTATGACCTTGTGAAAACTACTTCATGTGTATGAGCAATTTTTTTTAATGATCCAAAAGACCCTACAGTAATATCCTATTTGTTTCATATGAAGAGAATGCAAATGCCCTCCAAAAGAGAATGCTAGTGAAAGTACTCTAGAAATATGCTACACTTCTATTTACAAATAGTGTTAACAAAATTTAAAAGCCAAAGTCAGTTAGTATTCTATATTAAGTTTGTATTTAAATACATATTGGTGGCTGGGGATAGCTCTATTTATATAGTTCAAGTATTTTTACACAGGTGATATCAATAAAATCTAATTTCTAACTAAGGAAATCCTATTTAGTATCAACATAGGACAAAATACTAGTTATATTTTGATTTTAAAAAAAGAGCATTAGTAAATTATTATTTTTATTTTACCTGGTCAATAATAAGTGATATATTTGGCATTCAGTATCTTTCAATCTTTATTTGAAACATAGAGAAAACATATCTCAATCAACATTTCTATAGAAAAAAAACTGATCAATTAAAAACATATGTCTTGATTCAAAAACTAGCACTTGGGTGTGAATTACAACAATAATTGAATTCTTTTTTTTAATTTTTATTTATTTATGATAGTCACACACAGAGAGAGAAAGAGAGAGAGGTAGAGACACAGGCAGAGGGAGAAGCAGGCTCCATGCATCAGGAGCCCGAAGTGGGATTCAATCCCGGGTCTCCAGGATCACACCCTTGGCCAAAGGCAGGCACTAAACCGCTGCGCCACCCAGGGATCCCAAGAGAATCCCTAATTGAATTCTTAAATCTGATTTATTTTTTTAAATGAAATGAATGGTAAGAAAATATTTTCACTATGGTAAACTGAGCATAATTGTAAGATATTTAGTTATATTCTCCATTGTGAGAAACATTTTTCTGTCGTTAGAATTTATATACAAAGAAACTTAAAAATCACTAATCATTAGATAATTGTATGTGTCTGTGTGTCTGTTTGTATTCATGTTTTGAGTATTGTGACTTGTTCTGGTTTATTTAGAGGAGTCAGATTGCATAAAATAATTGTAGAATTACTCAGCATGATGGTCAATTTTACGTGTCAACTTAATACCAGTCAAATACCCATCTTGATGTTGCTGTAAAGGTATTTTTTTTTGGATGTAATTAATCCACAGACATATTACTTTCCATAATGTGAACAGATCTCATCCAATCAGTTGAATGTCTTAAGAGAAAAAGGCTTAAAAGATTCAAGAGAAAAAAAGAACGTCTCCAGACTGTTTTTGGGTTAGAGATTAAAGCATCAACTCTTTCCTGGGTCTTCAGTTTGTCAGTCTGCCCTGCAAATTTTGGATGTGCCAGCCCCCCATAACTGAATGAACTAATCCATTAAAATCAATTAGTCAATCAATTAATCAATCTCTAGCTCACTCTTTCACATGCATAGACACACACACACATACATTCCCTACTGGTTCTGTTTTTTTTTTTTTGTTTGTTTGTTTGTTTGTTTGAGATCCTTAATATACTATAATTAATACACTAGTACACAGAAATCTACTGGGGGAGTGGAAAGGAGGGAGAAAAAGTGGGAGAATGGGAATGGATGATGGAAAAGCTATATTCGTTTAATTGATCTATTTCTTTTTACTGTTTCTTTGTAGCAGGAAATAGCCTCCATTCATAATTTACTGTATAGAGGAAAAGCAGTTAATATGAGGACACAACTGATTGTAAAATATATTTACAATATTGTAAACTGGCATTTTCATTTTAACAAATTCTTATAGGACTAGCAATAAGCATCTAAATAAGTTTTTCAGGAAAGGTCAAAGGTATCAAAAGGTGGAGTCCAATATACCAGGAAAGGAAACTAAAAGCAATACGAGGTTTTTTGTTTTGTTTTGTTTTGTTTTTTTCCAAAGCAAATAAATGGTAAGGTAAATAGAATATCCTTATGTCATGGCAGCAGGTAAATGCTTACTATGTTTTTCTAAAAATAAATATTCTGCACACATTGATAATTTATATTTTTTTGGTCTGAACATCTGTTGTTTAATCATTGTTTTTGCAGTAGAGCAAATGTAAAGCATATTTTACCTTAATTAACTCATTAAGGGGAAAATAGCCAAAAGCATAAGGCTTTTGAGAACAATGATTTTAACCACATCACTAGGAATAGAATCGTACCTTGTTCTCTTTATAGCTGTGTTATAGCTCCCCAAGTAACTCAATTACTGTACAGCATGAAGCATATCTGCAGAGTATTAAGTGTAGTTAAGCTTTGCAGTCTCTAGAGGTCTCTGCACATCACTTTTTCACTCACTGCCATCCTTGCATCCCATCAACTTTAAAACAAGCACTTCAACGGTGTGTAGACGGAACCGCAGCTCTCAATGAACTTTGACAAATTCTTCACCCATGGTCTTGCCTCATCTTCATGTATTGTAAAAGAAATAACAAGAGTGCAAGAAAAGCCAAAAATATTCAAGAAGAAGAAAATGTTTCTGCCTAATTGCTTTCTTAATCTATTTAAGGAAGATCTTACCCTTCCTGTAATTATCTCAAGTGTCCCTAATCTGAAATTGTTTCCACTACTTG
This sequence comes from Canis lupus dingo, assembly GCF_003254725.2. Taxonomy (NCBI): domain Eukaryota; kingdom Metazoa; phylum Chordata; class Mammalia; order Carnivora; family Canidae; genus Canis; species Canis lupus. The sequence continues at coordinate 5,598,360 of NC_064261.1, read as the reverse complement.
AATGTTCCCAAAACTATCCATAGCATTTTGTTATTCTTTTTAGTATTATATACAGTATACAAAGGCTAATTCAATTTTGGCAAATACTATTTTTTATTCTATTAGGAGCTTTAGGATGGGAAAGACAAATAAATAGCATATTCCTGCATGCAATTCACAGAATGTGACATGGATGCTGATTCCTATACTTACAGATGATCTACTCTTTCAATACTCACATCTTACTAAAATAAAATTCTGTGGCATCAGAAAATAAGACTTGTATATAAATTAGCATTTGACACTGTAGCTGAAATCCTGAGAAAAATAGAGTAGACTCATCTTCAAGGCCTAAATTTCATTTTGCTTGGTCTGTTTAACATATATGAAGATGAATCACCCCTCCTCCCTAGGGGTCTGGTTTAAGAGGAAGGTTACACGCTTTGTGTGACTTGCAAAGCAGAGCATATCTATCACTTGGGTATGCATGCCAGCAGGGAGCAAGCAGAGCATTTTGATGTAGTTATAAGAAAGAATCTCAGTCCATAGAAGGTTTACCCGGGCTAGGACAAAGGGCTGTCTTTTTGATAAATGCTATTCAGGACCTTTCCTCTAGCCTGATTTTCTATTTTGATCACATTCAGTATTTATGAACAAATGCTCTTTTGATTATTTAAAGCTTAGTATGTGCCAGGCACTACGAATAATAACTACATTAGCTCATTTAATCCTTATAACAATGTGTGGTGTAAGAAGTATTATTAATCACTCCATTTTAAAAGAGAGGAAACTAAAGTCGTAGAAAATAAGAAATTTTCTTAGGGTTATCTGAGCAAATGATGCAGCTGGATTTCCAACCTTTTCGGTCTGTCTTCAGAACCTGGACTCCTAACCCTCAGGAACTACAATCTTTCAAGTAGATATACAATACCACAAGTTGCAAGAGGGAAAAAATGGATTAACCGGTTATATCATCTAAAGGAAGTATTTTTCCAAGTTCATGTGTGGAGGCTAGAGCAAAACAAACAAACCAACAAAAAGAGTAAGAAAACACTTGAGGCATCCCTGGGTGGCGCAGCGGTTTGGCGCCTGCCTTTGGCCCAGGGCGCGATCCTGGAGACCCGGGATCGAATCCCACGTTGGGCTCCCGGTGCATGGAGCCGGCTTCTCCCTCTGCCTATGTCTCTGCCTCTCTCTCTCTCTATGTGTGACTATCATAAATAAATTAATTAATTAATTAAAAAAAAAGAAAACACTTGAGAAGCTTTCTGTACCACTAGCATCTCTGACAGAATGGCTAAATTACATTATATTGTTAAATATAGACTTTTCTCTGCGAAGAGATAAATATTAAAAGAGCATTCATTTACTTATGTCTTTATACCTTAGTCAAGAAGACATGTCACAGAAACACGTATCATATACATATTTTTTATTCAATGGAATTGCTAAGGTAAATAATTAAATTATACCTTTATGTTGTTTAGGTATTCCCAAAGAGACATTTGCACTGAGTTTTGAAGTTATAACTAACCTAACTTCCTTACCTTCTATGAAATATAAGAGAGAGATTTAGAGAAAGGGAGAGGGATAGACAGAGAGAAAGGGAAGGAAAGGGAGAGGGAGAGGTGGAACATATATACTTATTAAACCAATTGTTTTGGCTACGGGAAGTAATCAACATTCACAATTCAGGGCACAGAGCCAAAATACAGTTAAAATTAGGACAAAATTGATTAATAATTGCAAGCTGTGACAGATCAATATTTTATGGACATTAAACATAAAAGTATGGGTCTCCCTTTGGCAACTTCTCCAGTAGTCTGATTGCTAGTCTTCTAATGGGGAAATGAGGAAAATAACAATGCCTACTTGATTAAACTGTGACAATGAAATAAAATAAAATCTTAGCAGAATGACAGGCAACAAATATTAATTTTAATACAACTGTGTTGAGATGATGGTATGTCTAGTATTATGATTAAGCTTGGTATATTTGTAACATCAATGATTGCCACAGTCTCTCATTCCTTCCTATTCTCATGATGTTATTGTTATTGTTGATTCTCAAGGTATGGCTTTACAACTTCTTTTAATGAAAAGATTGAGGTCTCAAGCGAGGAGTTTGGGACATGGCCTCATGCCCTAGACAAGGTCCATAAGGCTCTCCAGCATCTTTTGCCCCTCATTTCTCTCCACATCCAGCTGTCAGTTAATAAGAACTTTAACACATCCTTCTTGCTGATAATTACTAAACTTAAAATCAATTCTAATCTACCTAATGTACCAAAAACTCAAAAGACAAAAATAAATAATCGCCATCTACAAATCATTTAAGTTAGCAATATCTCTATTCTTTCCAAACTTAGAAACACTCTGAAACTCATTTGACTGGTAACTCTCCTTATTTACTACATCCAAGTTCTTATAAAATTGGGATTTTATTTTAAATTTTTGCAAATTAAAAACCATAATGAGACATCACCTACACCATTCGGAATGACTAGAATCAAAAGGACAGGATAAAACAAGTGTCATCAAGGATGTGAAGAAAAGGGAGCCACTGTGCCCTGTTGGTAGGAATGTAAATTGGTACAGTCATTATGGAAAACAGTATGGAGATTCCTCAAAAAAATTAAAAATAGAACTACCATATGATCCAATAATTTCACTACTGAGTATTTACCCAAAGAAAACAAAAACACTAATTCAAACAGATAAATGCATCTTTATGTTTATTGAACTATTATTTAGAATGGTCAAGATATGGAAAGAACCCAAAAGTCCATCAATAGATAAGTGAATAACGAAGACATGGTGCGTGCGCACACACACACACACACACACAGAGAGAGAGAGAGAGAGAGAGGAATATTACTCAGTCATGAAAAAGAACGAGATCTTGCCATTTGGAACAGCATGGATGGACCTAGAGGGTATTATGCTAAGTGAAATAACTCAGGCACAGAAGAACAAATACCATAGAATTTATACATAGAATTTATACATAGAATCTAAAAAACAAATAAACAAAAAGCAGAATCAGACTTTATTTATACATAGAATCTAAAAAACAAATAAACAAAAAGCAGAATCAGACTTAAAAATACAAAGAACAGATTGATGGCTGCCAGAGGGGTGGACAAAATGAGGAAAGGGGAATGAGAGGGACAGGCTTCCAGTTATGGAATGAATAAGTCATGGGAATAAAAGACACAGCATAGGGAATATAGTCGATTGTATTTTAATAGCATTGTATAGTGACAGATTAAGGTATAGAATTGGTGAATCATTTTGTTGTACATCTGAAACTAATGTAACATTGTGCATCAACTATACTAAAAAAATTGTTTTTTTTATTTGAAATGTCTTATTTTATTTCCACATTTTCTCCATACTAGCAAAATTATTCACATGCCATTCATTATCCCCTCACAGATACTAGTTGAATCAATGTCTTAATTGGTTGACAAATATTAACTAAAGACTTGATAGCTAGTCAACTGACTCTAGCTATTGGAAGCTATAAAGAAAAAAAAAAGTAAAAGTTTAGTTCTTGGATACAAGGAGCAAAATCTAGGTAAAGAGACAAAAAAGATACAAATATAGTAAGCTACAAATAGAATTGAATTTCTCAAAACAAAAGAGTGAACTAAGAAAAATCTTCTTTGAAAATATCAGTGGAAGCTCAGTCTACTTAAATCTGAAACAATTAGCAAAGTTTTGGGTATTGGCCTTAAAATATATTTAGAATTTGCATGTGTATAACTGAAGATCAAATACTTTCCTGGAAAAGAACACCACGAGAACTAAGATATGGTTGAAAAAAGCAGCCCTGCATGGTATTTAGCTATGGAAAAGTATCTTTACCATTCTATTTTTGAGCAGATTTGAAAGCTGAGGAACTTCTGGATAATTTTTAAATAAAGTATCACAAATTGTCTTGGCATTTTTAGATGAAACTGATTAGAAAAATGAGAGATCACACTATATTTATAAAATGAAATTCCACCCTACATTTCAAATAAACTGATCATGAACAAAGTCCATTTTTTTTATGAACAAAATCCTTAAAAATATATATGAGGAGAGACAGTCTCTTTAACAATTTAGAAATTACAAAAAGAAAAACATAATCTGTCTATTGCCTAAAAATTGCTGCAGAGTTGTCATAACATGAATGCTGATACCATATTTATATATTTACAATATATGGAAACATTAAGACAGACTTCATCCAACATCTGCATAAATTTTCCTGAAAATATGTTAACATTTTAAAAGGGATGAAATAATGTGAAGTGGTAGATGGTATATTCATTAATCATTTCTGTAGAAATGAACTCCACCACTGTCATTCCTGTACAGCCAGGATTTGAGAACCTGTATATGAAGTTCACATCCCTTTCCATTCTAATACTTGCCCATTATCTGGCACCATAGGTATCTTAAATATCTCAGGCCTAATTTGAACAAAATATACTTAATGATCTCCACAAATACTTTCAACAATTTTATATTTTAACACCATCGGAAGGTCTATAAATAGGTGACAATCAATCCTCAGTAAGATCTCAAGTTTCTACAATATTAGCCCTTATTTGTTTGACCTTGTTTTTATTCTTACTCCCCCATCCTTTGAAACCTAATCTTTAAATAACCCACTTAGACATCTCTGGTATTAATATTTCTCCCAGAAAATATGATTTTCTGTTCAGGCAAATTGGATTTCCAATGATATATTAATCTTTCTACAATTTCCCAGTCTTCTGGCTCTCATTTCTTTCTTTAATTTATAAACACTTGAATTTTTCTGTGTCCTTGACATACTCAAACAGATGGAGTTTCTATCCTAAATTGTGAGCATTACTAAGTAAATGCAAGTGTCAGCTGTAACCTTGCAATCTTTATAAATACATAGCCATGAAGAAATTTAAACACAATCTCTCCAGTTTGCTACAAGAAATAGATGATTTGAAAAGACAAATTATGTACATCGACCACCTCACCCACACACATGCATTAATTATGCTAGTTGAAATTTCCCAGGGTTTTAAATTTCTAAAAAAAGTAAGAACAAGAGTTGGGGATGGGGAAAAGGTTAGTAAAAAATAGACAGATGGTAGGTAGATATGTAGACAATCAGATAGATAAAATAAAAATGAATTACATTTAGGCTTAGTTTCTTTTTATATATATTGACCCCATTTTCTTCTGTGTTTGACATGACAGACAGTTTTCAAAAAAAAAAAAAAAAAAACTTTCACGTTATTTCCAATTGTGGCATATTTAGTTGATGATGTTAGAACACATACCAGTATTCCACAGATTTGGATATGCACCCTGTCCATAATTATCACAATAAATTGGAATTAAAGGAAATAATGCACATTTTGTATATTTTGAGATTTTAAAGCAATTTTTAGCAATTTTAGAACTTAATTTTATAAATGTATAAGATTTAGCCATTTCAAAATCTCTAATTATTTCATTATAACCAAATATATATTTACTGTTTTTTTTCTATTAGAAGGTAGAACTTTTATGTAAAATTAACATATGCTATACTATTCCAAGTTGTTTTTAACATGCTTTTAAATTTCTCAGTAATTGCTTTTCTCCTCCCCTTAATAATTTTAGGTATAGAAGTGTATTTTCTGAGCCCCAAATCCTTTTGGAAGGATTAAGTCATAGTCAATCTCCCACCCAACTCATATTGGTCTTAAAAGGAAGAATGTCCAAAATATATTTTCAGTTTGGTATGCTAATATATATTAAAGTTAAAGAAGACTATGTTTGCAGAAACAATGGTGGCATGGAATGGATATTGTAAGTCAACTTTATTTACATACCCAATTAATCAGTGACACTGTCATATAGTTTTCAGAATTAAGAAGTTATGGTTCATGTGAATCCTTTGGATATTATATATAATGAAAGAAGCTCAAGCCAGCCTAACAGGTAGTATTATCTTGATGGATCATCAAGGACCGATATGTGGTTCAGATTGCAAGCACAGGACTTTTTCACAATGGGCTCCAGAAGTATTACTCAGATTAAACTTCCAGTTGTTAGAAGACTTTTGTTGGCCAATTCTGTAGCCACCAAACACACTGAGCATTTCCAACATGGCAAGTCAAAATGGGGATCTGCTCTAAGTAAGTGTAAAATACATGTCAGAATTTGAAGGCAGTACCAAAAAAATAAATAGAATGTAAAAGATATTATCAATAATTTATATTGATTAAATTTTGAAAAGATAATACATATTTAGTATATATTGAGTTAAGTAAAATTATTAAAATTAATTTCATGTTTTTGTTTTTTTTTTACTTTTTTATTTTGGCTACTAGAAAATTTAAAATTAAATATGTGGCTTACATTTAAGGCTGGAATTCTATTTCAACTGGACAGTTGATGGTCTAGACAGTGATGGTCTAGACTATAAGCCCTGTAAAGAGAGAGGCCATTCCTGTGTTGATTTTTTGAAAGATTTTATTTATTTATTCATGAGAGACAGAGAGAGAGAGAGAGAGAGAGAGAGAGAACAGAGAAGCAGGCAGAGGCTCCATGCAGGGAGCCCGACGTGGGATTCGATCCCGGGTCTCCAGGATCAGGCCCTGGGCTGAAGGCTGCACTAAACCACTGAGCCACCCGGGCTGCATCCTGTCTTGTTTTAAATAATATCCTTAGTACCTAATATAAATGATCAACCAATGTGCTGAATGCATGATTAGTGAATGCCAAACAGGTCTTATAATCAGGGTACCCTCTTCCCTGAACATTGCTGGAGACATCCTGAAAATCCTTTGCTCTGTTTCTCCTGTTTTATTATTATTATTATTATTATTATTATTATTATTATTATTCCATACTAGCCATTATCCTTCTGTGTCTTTTTAGCATCAACTGGATTTCGATTAATACTTCATTCACTGTTATCTACTTTCAGAATATGCTAATACATAAACGCTTCCTTACTTTGAGCTTTATTCCTTTGAATGGTTTAAAGTCTCCTGAATCTTCTTAGTCAACTAATTGCATTTCCTTCCTTAGAGTGGTAGGCTTGGATAGAGTCTCTTGCCAACTCAACATCTTCTCACCTTTGCCAGATGCAACCCACTCTAACAGCCTTCCTTGTTATACAAATGGCAATATCATTCTTCTAGTTGATCAGGCCAAAATTCCTAAATTTATCTTAGACACCTCTTATTTTTTTCACACCCCACATCAAATCTATCAGCAAATCTTTCAAAACTATTAAGAATCCAATCGCCTCTCATCACCTCTACACTAAAAGCCGTCATCATCTCACTTGAATTATTGCCATTTCTTAGAGCAATATTCTAATTGGTTTATGGTCTACCTCAATCACAGCCCACAATGATTCTGATAGGATAGAACTTAGTGCCTGTCTTCAGTTAGTGAATGCTCAAAACTTGTTAACATCTTCCTAAATGACTCATTAAAGCCAAATGATCAAACACTGCTCTCAGAGATTACAAAAACCGATCCCTGTTAACCTTTTCGACTTTGACTTCTGCCATTCTTTTCTTTTCCATGTTATCCCAATCACGGGGACCCCCCCCCTTCTTGAGCTGAATAGGCATGTCTCTGCCTGAAATGCTCTCCTGGAGATCTGCAGTGTCCAATTGACATATTCTTTCATGAATATCCACTTTTTATATTTAGACCTCTTTAAAATGTATGCCTCTGTTGCTTTACTGAGACTCAGAATTTAAACCTCTTCAAATCTATAACATAACAACTTCAATGAAACAATAAAATGTTTCAAGTGTTATTTGAACCTTGGAGTTTTATAAGATTAGAATTCAAAAAGAAGAGTTCGAATAACAAAACTCTGTAAATTTCATCTTTCGCAAATATTGATGAAAATGAAATCTTAATGTTAGAGGCTCGGGGATGAGGAAAGCGTGTAGATTAATAATTGATGGGGATAATTTTGCTTTCCAAATATCCTTTCTATTGTCACCATATAATGCTGGAAAATGTCCACAACTGTCATATTAGTTGCCAGAATTCCAGAGGTTAATAGATAAAATTTATTTCTCCCTTTACTCATAAATCAACCTTGTCTTTCTAAAGATAATGTTAATAAATGACTAGCATTATACAAAGCAAAGCAGACAAATAACAGAGAAAGGCCAAAGCAGTGACAAATAAAGGCCAAGAACTACTAGCAAGTAGAGCAAGCCTCAAGTATTGTTAACACTGTGCTTGCTGAGTACTTATTCTTACTACAGAATAAGTGCACATGTATGAATAATAAGCCAGATTCAGTCAAACTGAGACACACAGTATGAATAATTCTTAAATTTGAAAGAAAAGGCCACTTGAAAATATTTTTGATTACACAAATTAGTTGAGGCTTGAGGCTTGTAGGAAAATAATGGTATAATTTTCTCATAAGTATAGCTAATAAAAGAAGGATTAAGAAATACAAATGGCATCGTAAGCTTAGCAGATCTCCATATAAATTAACTGATTCATGGGTGGAATTTCAGAATAAACCATGGAATAATTATTCTGATGCACATTCCCACATTGCTTATTGAAGGCTGATGATAGGGGGTGCTTGCTCAATGCTAGCATACATTAATAGAGGGATGAGAAAAGCTCTAATTTCCTTCAAGATGGAAGGATTCTGACATTACATAATCAAAATAAAATCTAGTTTATGGTGAAATAATCTAGAGTTTTATGCAGAGTAATTACGCTTAATAAAACTTCTAGGAAAACATATTTTGCATATTTTATAAATATCTGGGAATGCAACCATATAATTAAATTGATAAAACCCTAGATTTTTCAGAATGGAAAGAGAGGTGAGTTGGCAAACACTATATTTTATTCTCTCTGGACGTAGTAATGATTCAAGTGATACATGTTTTAGTGTTCAATAAGTAAACACATACATATAGCAGAAATAAATGTTTTAATCCTAATAAATTAACAGATGCACTCTCAACCTTCTTTTCTCCACGTCATTTTCACTTTATCTTTCTATATTATTTAATTTACTTATTCATGAGAGACACAGAGAGGCAGAGACATAGGCAGAGGGAGAAGCAGGCTCCCTGTGGGAGTTTGATGCAGGACTCGATCCCAGGACCCTGGGATCATGACCTGAGCCAAAGGCAGATGGTCAACCACTGATCCACCCAGGTGTCCCTCTCTCTTTATATTTTTATTATTGGAATCATTAAATTATGCTTTTATCAGAAACTTCCTGGTGTAGGAAAACTCATATCAGACATAAACAAAGGACTAGCTTATTCCTCCTCAGTGCATATTAGCATAAAAATATAATACTGTATATTTCTCAGCTCATTCCTTGACTTATTTTTCTTGAAATAAAAAAAATAAGATGAGAATGTGTTTTATTTTTATTTATTTATTTTTTAAAGATTTTATATATTTATTCATGAAAGACACAGAGAAAGAGAGATAGAGACAGAGGCAGAAGGAGAAGCAGGCTCCATGCAGGGAACCCCATGTAGAACTTGATCCTGGGACCGCGATGAGCCAAAGGCAGATGCTCAACCGCTGAGCCACCCAGGCATCCTGGGATGTGTCTTATTTGAGCAAATAAGTGGGGTCAAATATAGTCAGGGGGAAAAGATAAAGATCAGTAAAACCCAATTATTTTTAAAAAGTCAATATGCAAAATAAAAGTAAATGATAAAGATCTATTTTTTTTCATGAATCCAGTCTATTTGTTTATTATGTATACAATTTTTGACACCATACGCCATAAATTTACAAAGGTATTGATCAGAAGGCTACTTGTGGATTCAGAGTTTAGGAAAGCTTTTACTTTTCAGGTTTGGTCTCATCATAATTAGTGCTTGCTAAGCAAGTCAAGAGCAATAGACTATTTTAGAAAAATAATGTCAACTTGCTTGCAGTGATACATAATCATAAACAAAGGAAATGTTCCAGGTTTTTTCAGTGTCCCAGATTTATAAAGGGGCCTCATGAGGTATATAAAGTATAAAGCTAAAGACCTACCATTGCATTAATATAGATAACTAAACAAGTGAAGATCTAAAAACATGGGACAGATATTGAAAGTAGGTAAGATATTTCTGAACACTCATACTATTTGCTTGAACTGGAAATTTAATTAATTGAAAATTATCAAGTAATATACATCCAAAGTTTTATAGTTTTTTTATTAAATCTAACCAGCAAACACATTATTATCTATTGTATGCGAAGTCTTTATCCATTAGTGACTTCAAATCAATTTATACCCTTGTTGATTTATCAGATGTGTGTATAGTCATGAAATTCAGATGGAAACAGAGCTAGAGGAAACTAGCGAACGGGTGATTATGAAAGGATAAGGGAGAAAGTAATTTTATTTATTTATTTATTTTTAAGATTTTATTTATTTGAGAGAGAATGAGCATGGCATGTGTGGGGGAGTAGGGGAAAGAGGAAGAGGGAGAAGCAGACTTCCCGCTGAGCAGGGAACCCAACAAGGGGCTCAATCCCAGGACTCTGAGATCATGATCTGAGCCAAAGGTAGATGTTTAACCAACTGAACCACCCAGGTACTCCAGGAGAGATTCATTTTAACTGAGGTTCTAAAAAGGCTTTGTTTGGAATCGCAGCCAATTCAGGTTTAGGCTAATGGTAAAATATCTTAAATACCTGCCATGTTAGGATGATTGATGGGGGGCCCCCTGGGTAGCTCAGTGGTTGGGCATCTGCCTTAGGCTTAGTGCATGATCCCCAGTCAGGGGATGGAGTCCCACATCGGGATCCTTGTGAGGAGCCTGCTTCTCCCTCTGCCTCTGTCTCTGCCTCTGTCTCTGTGTCTCTCATGAATAAACAAATCTTTATTTAAAAAAGGATGATTGATTGGTCTTTCTTCTGTGCATAAATAGGACACAATAAAGATTTATTTTGGTTTTGTTATAGGTTATTTGCTTTAAATATGTGAATATAGAGGCAATGTGGAAAATGACACTGAAAGACAAAATAGAGAATAGATATTTAATTCAGGAGATAATTTTGAGGATCAAAACTGAGGCAGTGGCATTACGCATGAGAAGGAAGAAAGCAACTGGAGTTTCCTATTAGTCTGGTTAGAGTCTGTTATTTTTTTCCCTCTGTATGTTCCTGCAACTTGATTATTGAACAATTACCACTGATAAGCTTTCTCACAGGAATGCCAATAACTCTGAAAACTATATAACTGTTCCAAACCTCACCTTTCAATTTTAGACCCAATTGTGTGTTGGGCAGCTCTATTTAAAAGTCCAATAGGCCAAAGACCCCTGCAGATGGCCAAAATTTACATCATCATGTTTCTGACAATCTTACTTCTTACTACCTGCATTTTTATTCTTCAAGCACAAACAAAATTCACTATTCTCTGTATAGTGATCTATCTAACCAAATCAAAATCTGAATATCATAAATGACTCCTTTATCATAGTCACATTCACATTTAAAAAATGATGATTAGTGTTAAAATTAGGGAAGATTATTGAATAATTCACAGAGAAAAAAATAGTTAAGCTTGATCTCAAGTAAGCTCCTTAGGCAAGTTTAAACAAGGGAAACAAGTACGATTAATTTCTAATTCCTATTTGATAAACTCATCCAAAATATGTATACCTTTTGGCTTATAAACTAAGCTTTATTGAGAAATATACTGCTAGAATTCCCAGTCATTAGTAGATGTGAAGCAGTTTTGATGAACAGAAGATAAAAGATAAAAATCAAGAAATAAAGGAAAAATTATCAGTATGAATTAGAAGAAAATAGCAAAGGAAAAAAATGTGTCATTTTCCCCATAGATTATTTTTATTTTGATTCCTGTTGTAGGAACAGAACATATATAAATTTGACATATGCTAAATAATAGTGAAGAAAAATCATCAACAAAACAAAAAGGCAACCCTACTGAATGGGAGAAAATATTTATATAGTATATATGTGATAAAGGATTAATATCTAAACTATATAAAGAATTTATGCAAAATTAATATCAAAAAGCAAAAAAACAACACGATTAAAAAATGGGCAGAGAACTTGAATAGATGCTTTTCCAAAGAAGACATACAGACGGTCAATAGGCATATGAGAAGATGCTCATCACTCATCATCAGGGAAATGTAAATTAAAACCATTGTGAGATACCACCTTGCACCAGTCAGATTGGCTATTATCAAAAAGACAAAAAAATAACAAGTGTGGGTGAAGATATAGAGAAAAGGGACTATGCTGTTGGTTAGAATGTAAATTGGTGAAGCCACCATGAAAAACAGCATGGAGTTTCCTAAAAGAATTAAAAATTGAACTACCATTCAATCCAGCAATTCCCCCTCTAGGTATTTATCGAAAGAAAACAAAAACACCAATTCAAAGAGATACATGCACCCCTATGTTCATTGCTGAATTATTTATTATAACCAAGATATGAAAGCAACCTCCCTTCACTGATAGAGGAATAAACAAAGAAGAGGTTGTAAATATGAAGTATTACTCAGCCATAAAGAAATGAAATCTTGATATTTGCGTTAACATGGAGGGCGTTATGCTAAGTGAAATAAGTCAAACAGAGAAAGACAAATACTATGATTTCATTTATATTTGGAATTTAAAAAATGAGGGGGCAGGGATCCCTGGGTGGCGCAGCGGTTTGGCGCCTGCCTTTGGCCCAGGGCGCGATCCTGGAGACCCGGGATCGAATCCCACGTCGGGCTCCCGGTGCATGGAGCCTGCTTCTCCCTCTGCCTGTGTCTCTGCCTCTCTCTCTCTCTGTGACTATCATAAATAAATAAAAAATTTAAAAAAAAAAAAAAAAAAAAAAAAAAAATGAGGGGGCAGCCCGGTGGCTCAGCGGTTTAGCGCCTACCTTTGGCCCAGGGAGTGATCCTGGAGTCCCGGGATCGAGTCCCACATTGGGCTCCCTGCATGGAGCCTGCTTCTCCCTCTGCCTGTGTCTCTGCCTCTCTCTCTCTCTGTGTCTCTCAAGAATAAATAAGTAAATAAATAAATAAATAAATCTTTAAAAAAAGTGAAATGAACAAATAACAGAAACAGACATCATAGATATAAAAAACAAACTGTTGGTTACAAAAAGAGGGAGAGGTTGGGAGGTGGGCAAAATAGGTCAAGGGGATTAAGAGGTATAAACAAGGAATTATGAAATAAATAAGTGATGGGAATGCAACATACAGTATAGGAAATATAACCAATAATATTGTAAGAACTTTGTATGGTGACAGAAGGTAACTAGACATTATGGGGATCATTTCACAATATCTCAAAAATATTGAATCACTATGAGGTACACTTGAAATAACAGAATTTTGGGTATTGATTATACTTCAATAAAAAATAAGAAAAAATCTAAAAATTAATAAAATATAATAAATAATTATTAGCAGGAACATAGGTTTAATTCAGGAAGGCCTCCTATTGAAACCTCTAAGGACAGAGAAGAAAATATTTCTTGCCCTTTAATCATTGCCCTCATTCAAGCTAAACCCAGAAATGTGGCCTGGTAGCCAAAATATATTACAAAAAAAAAAAAATCATATGTCTTCGCTATTAAGATCTGTAAACAAACAATATATATACATATATATGTGTTATTATCAACTATTTCATTTATTTTTTTAATTTTCTGTTAAATGTTTTTGGTTCAAATTTTAGGTAGTTAACATACAGTGCAATATTGATTTCTGGAGTAGAATTCAGTGATTCATCACTTACATACAACGCCCAGTGCTCATCATAGCAAATGCCCTCCCTAATACCCACCGCTCGTACCTAGCCCATTCCTCACTCACCTCCCTTCATTAATCCTCAGTTTATTCTCTCTTGGTGTAAGAATCTTGTATTGCTGGTTTTTCTTTCTCCTTTTTGTCTTTTCTCCCACCCCATGTGTTCATCTGTTTTCTTTCTTAAATTCCACATATGTGTGAAATCATGGTCTAGTTTCGTTCTGCGTGTTGCTATCTTCTTTTCCCAACACCCTTTGTTAAAGAGACTTTTTTTCCATTGGCTATTTTTTTCCTGCTTTATCAAAGATTAATTGACCATACAGTTGTGGGTCCATTTCTGGGTTCCCTATTATGTTCCATTGATCTATGTGTCTGTTTTTGTGCCAGTACCATACTGTCTTGATGACCACAGCTTTGTAATAGAGCTTGAAATCCAGAGTCGTGATACCTCTAGTTTCTTTTCACTTTTTCAAAATTGCTTCAGTTATTTGGGGTCTTTTGTGGTTCCATACACATTTTATAATTGCTTGTTCTAGTTCTGTGAAAAATACTGATGGTGTTTTGATAGGGATTGCATTCAATGTATAGATTGCTTTGGGTAGTAGAGGCATGTTAACAATATTTGTTCTTCCAATCCATTAGCATGGAATGCTTTTCCAAATCTTTGTGTCCTATTTAATTTCTTTCATAAGTGTTCTATAATTTTTAGAGTATAGATCTTTTACTTCTTCCATTAGATTTGTTTCTTATTGTCTGTGGTGAAATTGCTAATGGGACTAATTCTTTGATTTCTTTTTCTGCAGCTTTGTTACTAGTGTAGAGAAATGCAACAAATTTCTGCACATTGATTTTATATCCTGTGACTTTGTTGAATTCATGTGTGAGTTCTAGCAATATTTTGGTGGAGTGTTTCAAGTTTTTTACAGGGAGTATCATGTTGTCTGCAAATAGTGAAAGTTCAACTTCTTCCTTGTGAATTTGTGGGCCTTTTATTTCTTTTTGTTGTCTTATTGCTGAGACTAAGGCCCCGGTACTATGTTAAATAGTAATGGTGAGAGTGGACATCCTTGTCTTGTTCCTGACCATGGCAGAAAGGCTCTCAGTTTTTCCCCATTGAAGATGATATTAGCTGTGGGTCTTTCATATATGGCTTTTATGATGCTGAAGTGTGTTACCTCTATCCCTGCTTTGTTGAGAGTTTTTTCAGGAAAAGGTGTATTTTGTCAAATGATTTTTTTCTGTATCTATTGACAGAATCATTTGGTTCTTATCCTTTCTTTTATTAACATGATGTATTAAGTTGATTGATTTGCAAATATTGAACTGCCCCTGCAGACCAAGAATAAATTCCACTTGGTCATGATGAATAATTATTTTAATGTGCTACTGAAGTTGATTTAATAGTATTTTATTGAGAATTTTTTCATCCATGTTCATTAGGGATATTGGCCTGGAATTCTCCTTTTATAGTGGGGTCTTTGGCTTATTTTGGAATCAAAGTAATGCTGGATTCATGGAATGAGTTTGGACATTTTCCTTCCATTTCTAGTTTTTGGAAAAGTTTGAGAAGAATAGGTATGAAGTCCTCTTTAAATGTTTTGTAGAATTCCCCTGGGAAGCTGTCTGGCCCTGGACTTTTTGCTTGTTGGGAGACTTTTGATTATTGATTCAATGTCTTTGCTGGTTATGGGTCTGTTCAAATTTTCTTTTTCTTCCTGTTTCAGTTTTGGTAGTTTTTAAGTTTCTAGGAGTTTGTCCATTTCTTCCAGTTGCCCAATTTTTAGCATATAATTTTTCACATTATTTTCTTATAATTGTTTGTATTTCTGTGGTGGTGTTGGTGATCTCTTCTCATCATTCACAATTTTATCTGTTTGGGCCCTTTTTTTCTTTTTGATAAGTCTGGCTAGGGGTTTATCAATTACATTAATTCATTAGACAAACCAGCTCTAATGTGGTTGATTCATTCTACTGGTTTTTGTTTGTTTCTGTATCATTTATTTATTCTTTAATTTTTATTTTTTCCCTTCTTCTGTTGGCTTTAGGCTTCTTTGTTGTTACTTTTCTAGCTGCTTTTGTGTAAGGTTAAGTGTTTTTGAGACTTTTCTTTCTTCTTGAGGTAAGCCTGTACTGCAATATATTTCCCTCTTAGGACTGTCTTTGCATCCCAAAGGTTTGGGCTGTCATGCTTTCATTTTCATTTTCATTTTCTTCCATGTATTTTTTAAAATTCTTCTTTAATTTCCTGATCAACCCATTCATTCTTTAGGAAGATGTTCTTTAATCTCACTGTATTTGAGGTCTTTCCAATTTTTTTTTCTTGTGGTTGACTTCCAGTTTCTTAGCATTTTGGTCTGAAATATGGATGGTGTGATCTTGATCTTTTTGTACTCATTGAGGACTGATTTGTGACCCAGTATGTGATCTATTCTAGAGAATATTCCATGCGCATTTAAGAAGAACATGTATTCTGATTCTTTAGGATGAAATGTTCTGAATATACTTGGTAAGTCCATGCAGTCCAGTGTGTCATTCAAAGACATTGTTTCCTTGTTGATTTTCTGCTTAGCTGATTAGGCCATTGATGTTAAGTGGAGTGTTAAAGTTCCCTACTGTTATTGTATTATCACCAGTAAGTTTCTTTATGTTTGTGTACTCCTAAGTTGGGGGCATAAATATTTAATAATTGTTAGATCTTCTTAATGGATAGATCCCTTAATTATAATGCCCTTCTTCATCTCCTGTTAAAGTATTTGGTTTAATATCTACTTTGGGGGCACTGGGTGGCTCAGTTGGTTAAACTTCTTCCTTCAGCTCAGGTCATGAACCCAGTGTCCTAGGATTAAGCCCCACATTGGGCTCCCAACTTAATGGGGAGTCTGCTTCTCCCTTTCCCTCTGCCCTTACCCCTGATTGTTGTATTTTTTTTTTAAGATTTTATTTATTTATTCAAATGAGACACAGAGAGAGAGGCACAGACACAGGCCGAGGGAGAGGCAGGCTCTATGCAGGGATCCTGACGTCTGACTCGATCCTGGGTCTCCAGGATCACACCCTGGCACTAAACTGCTGAGCCACCTGGGCTGACCAACAACCCCCCACCCACCCCCGTACCCCTGACTGTACTCTGTTTCTCTCTCAAAGAAATAAAATAAAATAAAATAAAATAAAATAAAATAAAATAAAATAAAATAAAATAAATAAATAAAATAAAATTAAAATAAAATAAAATAAAATAAAATAAAATAAAATAAAATAATAAAATAAAATAAAATAAAATAAAATAAAATAAAATAAAATAAAATAAATAAAATAAAATCTAGTTTGTCTGAAATAAATAACGGCTACTCTGGTTTTCTTTTGATATCCATTAGAATGATAGATGTTCTCCCCTCACTTTTAATCTGTAGGTGTCTTTAGCTATAAAATGAGTCCCTTGTAGGAACATATAGATGATCTTTTTTTTTTAATCTATTCTTCTGCTCAATGCCTTTTGATTGGCACATTTAGTCCACTTACACTCAGAGTGATTATTAAGAGATATGTGTTACCAGTAGAGTTGGTTTTTCTTGTGTTATTTTCTGGTTATTTCTAGACTTTGCTGCTTTTGGCCTTTTTTTCTCCTCTCAAAGAGTCCCCCTTAACATTTCTTGCAGGCCTGGTGTAGTGATCATGAGCTCCTTTAGTTTTCGTTTATCTGGAAAACTCTTTATCTCTCTTTCTATCCGGAATGAGGATAGAAGGAATTCTTGCCTGCAAATTTTTTATATTAAGCACATTGAATATTTCCTTCCACCCATTTCTAGCCTGCCAAGTCTCTGTGGACAGATCCACTGAAACCTGATCTGTTTTCCCTTGTATGTTAAGGACCTTTTTTCCTCCTCTGCTTTCAGGATTCTTTACTTGTCTATGCATTTTGTGAATTTGACTATGATATGTCTTGGTGATGACTGACTTTTTTTTAATTTAAGGGGATTTCTCTGTGCTTTTTGGATTTTAATGTCCGTGTCCTTCTCCAGATTAGCGAAGTTTCAGCTATAATTTGTTTGAACAAAACTTCTGACCCTTTATCTCTCTCTTCATGTTCTGGGACTCCTATGTTACCAATGTTATTACATTTTACTAAAGTTGCTGAGTTCCCTAAGTCTACCTTTGTAGTCCATTATCTTTCTTTCCCTCTTCTTTTAAACTTCATTATTTCCATGATTTTGTCTTCTAAATCACTGATTTGCTCCTCAGATTCATCCATCTCCATTTTTATGGCCTCCATTTGTGTTTGTATCTTGGTTATAGCATTTTTAATTTCAGCTTGAGTAAATTTTAGTTCTTTTATCTATGTACTAAGGAATTCTCTAGTGTCTTCTATGATTTTTTCAAGCCCAGCTAGTATCTTTATAATCGTTGTTTTAAATTCTAATCCAGACATCTTACTTATATCTGCATTAATTAAATACCTGGCTGTGAGTTGTACCTCATGCTCTTTCTTTTGGGATAAATCTGTCTCATCATTTTGTCCAGAAGAAAAAACGAGAGGCAAAAGAACAACAAAAGCAAACAAAAATACCAACCAAATACAAAACAAAAACAAAGCAAAAAAAAAAAAAAGATAAATAAAAATACAAAACAAGAAAAACAAAAACACAAAACAAGACGATAAACAAAAAAACCTAAGTCCTGGGTGTGTTTCATTATTCTCGTTTAATAATTAAAAAATTTATAAAGGAATTGTAAAATATAAGAAAATTAATGAAAACAAAATTAAAAATAAAAGAAATAAAGAATAAAACCGTGGGGCACCTTGGTGGCTCAGCGGTTGAGCATCTCCCTTTGTCTCAGGGTGTTATCCTGGAGTCCTGGGATGGAGTCCCACATCAGGTTCCCTACAGGGAGCCTGCTTCTCTCTCTGCCTGTGTCTTTGCCTCTCTCTATGTGTCTTTCATGAATAAATAAATAAAATATTAACAACAACAAAAAAAGAATAAAAGTGAAAAGGAAGCTCCATCCCACTTCCCCTAGAGCTGAAGCTTTGCAGCACTGTAGGGTCAGTAAACTTGTGGGAACCAGTTGGTGCCGGTCTTCTGGGGGAGGGTCCTGCTGGCTGATTCTCAGGCTGACTTGTTTCAGTGGAAATGCTTCTTGCTCTAGGGCACTGGGGGACGGGTTTGGTGTACCAGGCCCTGGTCTCCTGTATGTGGCACTGCTTTGGTCTCTGAAGGCTTTCAGCCCAGAGGTCAGGATGAAGATGGGCTGTGTCCTACCTTCTAGCCATAGAGCTGGAAGTTCGTGCCCCCTACTCTTCAGTGAGGTCTCATAGAAAATCAAGCAATCACCCAATTTTTTCTCCAGTTTGTCTGAGCCTTTTTATCTCATGTGTGTGATCCAGTTTCCAAACTCCACATTTAAGGGACACACCTGTAGCTCGGACTAGCACTGTCCTTCCAGGGGAGGGTCTTATCACACTTGCTGCCCCTCCGATGAAAGGGGTCGCTTCACTTCATGGCAGTTTATAGCAGAAAGGCAACACCAAAGGCCTCTGGGCCCATAGGGCTTCCAGGCTCCTATGCCTGGGAATAGTGCAGTACCTTGGCACCACCCATTCTTCCTGTGACCTAGGGGATCCTCAGACCACCCTGTTACTCCTGAGATTCAGTCCTTCTTTGCCACTGAGCACCTTTAATCCAGGCACATCTGTCTCAATAGCAAACTTGAAAGTTCAGGTTTTGTGTCCCACCACTTCTAATATTTTGCAGTAGCTTATTTTTTAAGAGATACTTTCAAAATGATAGCGCACTTTATAATACATCGTGTCTGTAAAAAACTAGAAAACAGGTTGTTGGAAATTCTCTAAATAAATCTTGCTTTTTAAACACTATATTCTTGAAATATTTATATTATTTGATCCATGTATTTTATTATTTTCTTTCTCAATGGAATACAAACTAGCTTAAAAGCAAGGAATAGAATGAATCTTAAGATTCATCACCTGAAGCATGATAATCATCTCTCACTTTGCCTCAAGGAAGTTAAGTTTATGAAATGTAAGCTTCTTATCACTTTCCCTTTTTCCACTCATTTTATAAGTAATAACATAAAATGCAGTAAAATATTCAAATAATTGTACAAACCCTGCTGTATAAAGATAGCTAGCAGCAGTTGTATCGTTTGATGATTCAAAATGATCATCCATTAGCTAGAATATAACAATCAAATTTTAGTGTTAAAATAATAAAGAGAGTCAATGTTTGATCTATGAAAGTGTTGGCTGTAGAAAATTTAGCATATTGAAATGAATGTCAACGCATACGATTTTATTCCAATCCAACATTTTAACCCATTGGTTGAAAGTTTCATTGTTAAATAGTAAATCTATATTTAAAAAGAGGAAACTTCCTGGCATTTTGATTAGAATATGTATTATCCAACACGCTCCTGTTTTCAAGTGCCATGTGACAATACACTGTGGGTTTTGTATGCATGGAACACTTTGACTTGAGATCATTAGAAGCATGCGTACATAGAAAATACCTAACAAATGGTATAGCACAGAGACCCAATGACATGCCAGCTCCATGCATGCCAGCTGAATATCAGCCTTGATAGCAGATAAGATGTAAATATCTGCCTTATTAATTCTGAAATTAACATCATTAATGGCATGTGCCATAGATTGAATGCTTTTGTCTCACTCATATGTTGAAACCTAATCCCCCATGTGATGGAACGTGGAAGTGGAGCCTTCAGGAGGTACCCTGCTGAACAGGATTAGGGTCCTTATATAAAAGACCCCAGAGAGCAACCCTGCTGTTTGAGAGATGCCCATCTATGAATTAAGAAGGAGGTCCTCACCCAACACAGAATTAACCAAAACCTTCATCTTGGACTCCGAAGCCTCCAGAGCTATGAGAACTAAATTCCTGTGGCTTTTAAGCCACCTGGTCAATGGTTATTTTTGTTAAGCAGGCAAAGGCAGCATGATATTCATGTTTTTTTTTTTTCTTTAGGAATTAATTCATTATTACTGTGTGAACTTAAGTATAATTCCTTTCTAGTTGCAAAATGAATTTGATATAGTTTCCTGCATAATAGTCAAACAAGAAAACAGATTCTGAGAAATTATGGGACTTGGTTAATAGTAATCACAATTATCCAAAAACAAAGCAGACATAAAAATAAAATCTAATGAATTCATGCCCAATGCTCTTTCCATCTGTCTAAGAAAAGTGGTAGTTTAGTGGTAGCAATTTTTCTTATAATTATGCACACTTTAGATTTCTAACATGTAAAATTCTGTGTATACGTGAAGATCCATATTTACAATGAAATGTTCATTTCAAAACACGGAGAGTGCAGTAGTTAATTTTTTAAACTGTGAAGTTAGATTGCCTGGATTTCAAATCCTCTAAATATCATTTACTGTCTACTCAGATCTTGGTTAAATATTTATGTTTATCAAGGCCTCATTTTTCTCATCTGTGAAATAAGAGCAGTCATTTCCACCTAACAGGGTTGTTATTAAAAATAAGAGATAATTAGAAGCAGTTATCAAAGTGCCTTTCACATAGAAAATGCTCAGAAATTGTTGGCTACTATAGACTATTATTAATCTTCAATAATACAAAAGTATAAGCACTGAATATAGGAACTGTATTTGTGAAACTTATAATCAGTAGACTGGGTTAGAATCTGAGTCTTGCCAGTTATTAGCAATACAAACCTGAACAATTATTTTGCTTCTCTGGGTCTTGGTTTTCTTTTCTCTTAAACAGGCAAAGCAATGCTTGTCTGTCCAGGATTATTTTGAATATCAAATGAGTTAAGAATCATTACAGTATATTAAACTATAGAGCTTTATAAGATATAAAGTGAGAAACAAAAAGTTAGAATACTGGAAAACTACCGTAGCAATAGATTCCTTCTAAGCCACCTAAAATGACTTATAAATAAATTTTAGGGTGGTACAAATTTGAGATGACATTATAAAATCTTTACTCAACTTACCTAACTTAAATCAATATATTTCACTAACATCAACACCAAGAATTAAAAAAAATGAAGAGAAATAACACAACCAGAATAAGCACAAAACAAGCAGAATTTGCAAAGGAAATAAAACACAATTTTATGTTTCTGTCCCTACCACCCTCATTTCAACTCCTTAAAGTCTATTCGATGTGGATAATTTTCACTTGTCCCTGGATGGAAACTCTGGCAGGCCTATTGCTTTTCCCTCATTCTTGATAATAATTAGTCCTAATACTAAATTACATTTCAGTTTTATTTTGTAATGAGAACAAATAATGCCAGATTTTTTTAAACTCAGAACTTGATTTAGATATAAAATTTTTCTTCTTCCCTAGCTTGGAGCTAGTTGAAATTAATTTTGCATGGAAGAGAGAAATGGTATATCTTTTTGTTTTCTCCTTTTTCATTCTTTCCTCAGTTGTTTTTTGTTATCATTTAGCTGACTCTCAATTCCAAGTCAGGAGAAGGAGAAGGTATGATAGCGTTAGGGTTCTTAGCTAAGTAGCTTGGCTGGCCATCTCAAGCCAGGCCTAACAGGTAGTTAATATAGATTTATCCAGGGTGCTAGCTGCTGGGCACCTCCCAAACTTTCTTAGTTTGGAAAGTTATAATTCCTATCTTGAGTATTCACTCACAATTCCTCTGTGTCCAGTACTTTTTATGGAGGCTCTTACAGTTGAGGACACCTTGCTCCTCCGGGGCTCTAAGGAATACAAGCCAATGCAACTTCAAATGCAGCTTCAATGCAGCTTTCTTCTTGGAGATCAAATTTGGCCCATGTAAAACACTTACCTATCCTTTTCTCTAGCAACCTGATGGGATACACCTCTCAGAATGTGCCCACACCCCCTGGCTCTGCTACCAAAGCCAGCCCTATAAATTGCCCAGCTCAAAGTAATCCCTGGTCCATAATCTGTTTCAGCCTTCACACTTTTGTCAGGTACAAGTTTTTTCTTCTCCCTCAATTACAACAAGTAGGTCAATGTTTACCGAGTACATGAGCCTCATTAGGGGCTCATTCAACCACTCTGAGACTCACAGCAGGGCAATCCCTCCCTGCAAAGAAACCTTCTCCCTAGTCCAGTTACCCCCCCCTTTTATATATTTGAGCTCACTGTAGGTCCTTAAACCCTTTTCTTTTAAGTCTACATGAAAATATCTGCTTCATGTTCAGTGTTGATATCAATAATTGTACTCTAGACTTTCAGACACCAAAGAATGGCATCGTTTTACTTGTGGGTAATCCTGCAAGCCATACATCTAGAGTTGCTTGAAGGTGCTCAAGTAGTTCTTCAGTATGAAAGGCTGTGTCATAAACATAGCTTAGGCCATGTGTTTATCAAAGAAGCTCCCCTGCAAAAAAAGTATGATGTGAGCAGAGGGAGCTATCACAAGAACTAATTTTCTCATAAAGTACAGTTCAAAAGGTAGAAAGTTCAGTAGAGTTTTCCTGAGGGAATAGCAAAACGTATATATTTTATTCATAAGTCAAGTCTGTGTGGCCAAGTCAACCTTAGAGTACAAAGTGAACACTTGATTTTTTGTTTTTTTTAAAGGTTGTATTTATTTATTTGAGAGGGTGAGAGGGAGAGACGATGTGCACAAGCAGGGGGAATGACAGACAGGAGAGGGAGAAGCAGGAAGGCCATGGAGCAGAGAGCCTGACATGGGGCTCAATCCCAGGGTCCTGAGATCATGACCTGAGCCAAAGGCAAATGCTTAACCAACTGAGCCACCCAGGCACCCCTGAAATCTTGATTTTCTTTTCCAGTTCTAGAAGATAGGAATTAACATCCTTATTGCTGCTACCAAGAATATTTTATAGTACTTCAATAAGCTATCATGATTTTTTTTTAAGATTTTATTTATTCATTCATGAGAGACACACAGAGAGAGAGGCAGAGACACAGGCAAAGGGAGAGGCTGGCTCTATTCAGGGAGCCCGACGTGGGACTCGATCCCAGGACTCCAGGATCATGCCCCAGGCCGAAGGCAGGTGCTAAACCACTGACCCACCCAGGGATCCCCAGCTATCATGATTTTAGAAAGAACTTTTCAGTCAATGCACTTGCCTTGATGCACTAATTGTTACTTATATCTTTTATCATATGTTTCACAGAAGAACA
This sequence comes from Canis lupus dingo, assembly GCF_003254725.2. Classification (NCBI taxonomy): domain Eukaryota; kingdom Metazoa; phylum Chordata; class Mammalia; order Carnivora; family Canidae; genus Canis; species Canis lupus. The sequence continues at coordinate 5,574,464 of NC_064261.1, read as the reverse complement.
TGTGCAGGGCAGTATTAGAGAATAGTTATAACAATAACATAACTATGCTTAGAAACAACGTGTGCTTTGTGAATGTGTGTGAGACTGGGGGTAAACGTCTCAGATTTCCTACCTTGGACATGCATTAAAAAATGGGATTTCTAAATGGGAATGATGAATATGCAGACACAGAAAAGATTTGATTTATATGGATCTGGTCTCAATTTTTCATATGAAGCACCAGGGGACTGAAAAAATACCCCTCCTTTGTCAAATCATGAAGGCAGCATATGGTAAGGGATGTTTCTTAAAACTACTGAAGCCTAACTCTGAAATTCAATGCCTTCCCAAGATTAAGAAGTTACAGTGATTGTAGTAATGGTAAAGTCTCTAGCATGAGTCTAGGAAGGTTTTTTCTAACACATCTGCTCACTTAGACATCAAATAATAACATCCAAATCCTCTTCTGTGAAAAAAAACCTAGGAATTACGGAATGGAGGAAGAGATTGGGAATGTGAGGTGTACTTTTGACTGTGATTGCTTTAGGAACCTAGGTGCAATAATGTGTAATAGAAGAGTTTTACAAAACTGAGGACAAAAAAAAAAAAAAAACTGAGGACAAGAAAAATAAAACAAATCTTCTGCAAGTAGTTAGCTTCCCCTCCAGTTCTTTCTACAAATGGTTATAATCCCAGAAAGGCCAGAATCTGTGAGAGATGAGCTCTATGAACACACCTATATTGGTGACAATAAATCTGCACTTTTCTTGAGCAGGAAAGTGCACATAAGAAGTGGAACATGCTTTTACTTTTGTAGCCCGGCCATGATTTTCTTGAAGAGAAACTTGACTGTTTCCTCAGACTAGATTTTACATTCCAAGTGCCAGGCCAGCCCCTTGTCTTTCACTTCTACTTTTAATTACTTAATTCAAAAACTGTTTCCAATCAAATGGGAGACTGAAAGTAAGTAGTTCAGATAGGTGAGGATTGAACATTAGAGATCAACCTTGCAGAGGGAATGACTCCTAGAAGCTCTCTTTTCCTTAATAAAATCTCAGCTTTCCTTAAAATCCTTTCCCAAATTTGAATTAGTCAATATGGAAACAATCAGAGCAGTCTTCATCAAGTGAGGAACTTCAATTATTATTTTTCCGTTTGGCCTTCTTTTGATGTGGCCAAGTATCAAGAAGAGATACAGACCTTGAGAATGGAAAAACCCAGCAGAAACAGGAGGCAGCAAGGATTTGCATTTTTTGTTTATTTATGCTTGCTTTCGCTTTTGTTTTGCATGTTTTGTTCCTGAAATAAAGGATTGTGTTTTCATTGTTTCTCAGTAAAAAAAAAATGCAAAGGAAAGGCAGAAAGAAATATCCAGATAACCACTGACAGAGAACTTCAGGACTCAGAACTGAAACTTGGTTCCCCCTGTGACATGTAACTAGAGAGTAATAGTAATCTTTATCAAGAAAACAAAGCAGACAGAAGCACTACATCATGTAGTTGGCTCTCTGCATCTATGTCGTGGCCATTTGATAAAATCGTATCGTTTAACCACAGTGTTATATGCAGTTCTATTAAAGGAATTCTTTACTTTTCATAGCAAGCTTGATTAAAGCAAACAAAAATCATGTTACAGAAACTCCCAAGAATCCGCAGAGACTTTCCATCATCCGAGACAGGGATTAGTTTGACTGGCTAACATAAGTAGTTCAGCCTTACCAACACATGCCCTCAATCACAATTTAAACTTTTTCATTGCTTTAAAAATATTTCTACTGAATTATTATGGTTCTTGCATGGGTGAAATAGCAAACAGCTGTGAAAAAATAATTGCATTCCTTTCAGAGTTCAGACTTTCTCTTGGCTTTGATCTTAAATGATCAAACCCTTGAAGAGGACATGTGCAAATATTTTAGACCTAATATATAATATCCAGTTTCTTCTTAAAAGAGAAGAAGAAATTAATGGATAACATTCTATACAATTATTTTATAGTCCTTAAAACTAATAAAATAGCCAAGCGATTCTTTTTGAAACTATTGTTACAAGGCAGGAGTGTATTATAGCAATAGTTTCATTTTGATGATTAAACCTTGTAAAAAATTTAGATCTGGTTTCTGTTCTCAGAAGACGGAATTTGACTTCTCTACACTATTTGATTTATTTATTCATGTTATCTTGGTTCTTTCAAAGTGAAGGTGAACAAGGTCGTGTTACTCTGGTTAACATAGGTGATGAAATATTCTAAGTATACACAGTTGAATGAGAAAAAAAAAAAGAAAAATGTCTCTGCAGGTCTCATAAAGAATTCAGACATCTGTCAGGACAGAAGAGTAACTTGGTTGTTATTATGACACAGCATGTGTATGTTGGTTGTTTCCTCCCTGCTAAAGATTACTGACATTTATTCCAAACTCAAGCTCTACCATGAGCTCCAATCATGCTCCTTTGTCATTTTCTAGCTTAAGGCATACCTGGATACCTTGGATATTATTCTCAGACCTTGCAGCTGGCTACTTAATACATGAGTGCCATTGGTTTCTGCTCCAACTTCTCTAATAAGCTATAAACCTGAAGTGTGGCAATCTTACGCTGGAAGACATAGTGGCCTATTTTTAGAGAATTGTACATAGCTGATTTGCCATCACATGTGCTTTCTAAAATGGGGGTGGTCTTATACCACCATAGTCTTCTTGTTATGAACACCAAGTAAATACTTTAAATAAAGTGTAGGCTTTAATTAATAACATTGTATCCCTATTGATTCATTTTTTTTTAAGATTTTATTTATTTATCCATGAGAGATACAGAGAGAGAGAGAGAGAGAAGCACAGACACAGGCAGATGGAGAAGCAGGCTCCATGCAGGGAGCCTGACATGGGACTCGATCCTGGGTCTCCAGGATCAGGCCCTGGGCTGAAGGCAGGTGCTAAACCGCTGACCACCCGGGCTGCCCTGATTCATTAGACAATGGACCACACTCATGAAAAATATTAATAGGGAAAACTGTGTGTAGGGTATATGAGAACTCTATGTACTGTTTTTTTTCAATGTTTCTGCAAATCTAAAACTGTCCTAAAATGAAACCTATTAATAAAATACATCATCACATGAAAAAATAGGTCACTGACTAGAAGTTATTTGCAATGTAAACAGCTAACAGTGAGTTAGTATCCAAAGTGTTAAACAGGCAGGGAGAATGGTAGAGGCAGAGAGAGAAGAGAGAGAAAGAAGAGAAGAGAAAGAGAGAAGAGAAAGAAGAGAAGAGAAGAGAAGAGAAGAGAAGAGAAGAGAAGAGAAGAGAAGAGAAGAGAAAGGAGGGGAGGGGAGGGGAGGGGAGGAGAGGAGAGGAGAGGAGAGGAGGAGAGGAGAGGAGAGGAGAGAAAAGAAGAGATGGAGAAAGAAAATCTACCAACCAAGAAGGAAGAAAAACAACTTTAAAAAAAATGAGGAAAAATGAGGAAAATTTGCACTGAGTAAATTGCCTGCTCTCATGCAACCCTATGGGATTATAAATGGTAAAATTACTTTACAGAGCAATTTGACCATATCAAGAAATTTTGAATGTAGTCTTACTCTATGACCCTAGACTTCTACCTCACGTGTGCATAGGAGCTATATACATAACATTTATTATGTCATTATTTGTAACATTTGGAAATAACCCACATGGCTTACTACAATGGAAAGCAAAACTGTGTTATATTCACAAAATAAAATATTATGCCAAAATTAAAATGAATAAACTAGGATTGCATATCAATGGGAATAAATCAAACCTCATAAATTAAAGTCACACCAACTGGGAAAGTAGCTCATCAACATAATTAGATTGAGATACTTTGTCAAAGATCAAAATGGAAAATGATGTTATAGTTTACTTACATAAACAAAGGGATTACAGTTAGGGGAAAGACATCAAAGTCATAATTAGGAATACCTCTGGAGAGGGAGAAAAGGACATAAAAAAATGAAATTTGAAAAAAGTAAAAGGCTTTGATCTATTTTATTTTTTCAACAAAAAGTTCCAAAGTGAATTTGATAAAGTTGTCATAATAAGAGAAAAATAAGTAAAATATTAAGAGAAAAATAGTATGTGATTTTTGTGTTTTATTATTTACCATATTTCTGTATATTAATATATGATCCAATTATATATTATAAGTATTGATAATAAATTTTAGCAGTTTTTGTGTAAAAACATACCAATTTTCACAATAATTTATACAGTAGATACATTTTTTAAATTTTTCTTTTGTTTACATAAAGCTCTCTTTTTTTAATTGAAGCATAATCAACATACAATGTTATGTTAGTTTCAGGTGTACAAAATATAGATCCAACAATTCTATACATTACTCAGTGCTCATCAAGATAAGTGTAGTTATCCTGTCTCTATGGTGACATAGTGCATTATTGTATACATATTATATATATATATATAATACACCATAGTGTATTATTACAATTGACTATATTCCCTATGTTGTACTTTTCATCTCTGTGCCTTATTTGTGTTATAACTAGAAATTTGTACCTTTTAATCCTCTGTTTCACCCTCCCCAAACTGACTTCCCCTCTGGCAATCACCAGTTTGTTCTCTGTATTTAAGAGTCTGTTTTTATCTGTTTGTGTGTTTGTTTTGTTTTAGATTTCACATGTAAGTGAAATCATATGGTATTTGTCTTCTCTGCCTGACTTATTTCATTTAGCGTAATACTGTCTAGGTCCACCTGTGCTGTCACAAATGGCAAGATTGCATTATTTTTTATGGCTTAGTAATATTCCATTATAGATATAATATATATACCACATATATATAATATATAATATAATATATATACCACATCATTCTTTAATTATGTTTTTATTTTAATTTCAGTATAGTTAACATACAGTGTTATATTAGTTTCAGGTGTACAACATAGTGATTCATTAATTCTATATATCATTAGTTCTCATGAGGGTAAGCATAGTCTTAATCTCCATCACCTATTTCAGCCATCCTCCCACCCATCTCTTCTCAGATATGCTTTATTTGAAAAGAGTATCCCCAGTTAAAGTTATTATTGATATTTTTAACAAGAACATTTTTTACTTAAAGCATACTTCAGAATACATGGTTATTAAAGATATATATAACATTCCAGCCAAGAAAAATAGAATACACATTTTCTTCAAATGTACACAGAAAAATCCCCTGGTTAAATTATAAAAAAGAGGCTTAACAAATACTACAAATTTAAGAAAACTGAAATCATACGAAGTATATTTTCCAACCACAATGGTACAAAACTAAAGATCAACAGTTAAATAAAGCTGGAAAATCTACAATGTAAATATTAAATATTTAATATATAAACATAAACAACATACTACTGCACAAGCAATGAGCCAAATAAGAAATCAAATGGCAAGTCATAATATGTATCAAAACAAAAGAAAAAGAAAACACAATATTCCGAAAACTATAGGATGCAGCAAAAGCAGATGTTAGATTGAAATTTATGCTATAAGTGGTTGTATTAAGGAAAAAAGTACAAATAAGCATTTAACATTACACTTAGGAAACTAGAAAAAAAAAAAGAAACTTAGCTGACGTTTAGTAGAGGGAGGAAATAACAAAGAAAAATCAGAAAAAAATAAGAGACCAGAATAAACAATAACATAATATTGAAAGTAATGATCAGTGTCTTCAAAGAAATAAATAAAATTGGTAAAGCTTTAACTACATTAAAAAAAAAGAGAAAAGGGACACCTGGGTGGTTCAGTGGTTTGGTGCCTGCCTTCAGCCCAGAGCATGATCCTGGAGACCTCGGACAGAGTCGCGCTCCCTTCAAGGAGCCTGCTTCTCTCTCTGACTGTGTCTCTGCCTCTCTCTCTGTGACTCTCATGAAAAAATAAATAAAATCTTTAAAAAAAAATAAAGAAGACTCAAAAAACAAAATGAGAAATGGAAAACAATATAACAGAAAACCAGAGAAATGCATACTGTGGTAACAGATTATGATAATTATCAACAAACAAATCAGACAACTTAGAAAATAAAACAGATAATTGCAAAAAATTGAACAAGTTATCATGATTGAATCACAAATCTTAAATTCAAGAAATAAGGATTCTTCTTAGACCATAACAAGAATGAAAGTTGAATTTCAAATCAAAACTCTCCCAGCACAGAAAGCCCAAGACCACCTGGTTTCATTAGTGAATGCTAACAAACATTAAAATTAATAATAATAATAATAATAATAATATAAATGATTTAAATATCACAAATAATGGAATAGAGGAAACACATTCAAAATCAATCCATGAGGCCAGTGCTACCCTCGTTCCAAAGCAAGATGAAAACATACAAGAACAAAAATTTCTAGTATGTCCAATGTAAGTATCGCTACTTCAGCTTTCTTTTGACATCCATTTACATGAAAATATTTCTCCATCTCTACACTTTAAATCTCGGGGTATCTTTAGGTCTAAAATGAGTCCTTGTAGGAAGCATATAGATGGATATATTTTTTTAATCCATTCTGAAACCCCATGTCTTTTGATTGACGTGTTTAGTCAATTTACATTCAAGGTAATTATTGATAGCTATGTATTTATTGCCATTTTATTACTTGTTTTGTTGCTGTTTCTGGAAATTTTCCTTGATCAAGAAAGGATCACTTTTGTCACTTTTGGACTTTCCTTCCCACTGAAAGAGCCTCCTGTAATATTTCTTGCAGGGTTGGTTTACTGATCATGAACTCTGTTAGCTGGTGTTTGTCTGGTAAACTATTCTTCTATTCTGAATGAGAGTCTTGCTGGACAGAGTATTCTTGGCTGCAGATTTTTTCACATTCAACATTTTGAATATATCATACCGCTCTCTTCTGGCTTGCCAAGTTTCTGTTGAGAAATCTCCAGCTAGCCTTATAGGCTTTTTCTTTGTAAGTTAAAGACTTATTTTGTCTTGTTGCTTTTAATACTTTTTCTTTATCACTAAATTTTGTAGATTTAATTATGATATGTCTTGGTGTTACTCTGCTTTTCTTGGGAATTCTCTGTGCCTCTTTGATTTTTTTAAGTTTTGTTTTGTTTTGTTTTTTTAATTTATTCATGAGAGACAAAGAGAGAAAGGCAGAGATATAGGCAGAAGGGGAAGCAGGCTCCTTTCAGGAAGCCCGATGTCTGGGGTCCCTGAGCCGAAGGCAGATGCTCAACTGCTGAGCCCCCCAGGTGTCCCCATGCCTCCTTGATTTTAATGTCTGTTTCCTTCCCCAGATTAGGGAAGTTTTCTGGTATTATTTTTCGAAATAATATTCTGCCCCCTTTTTTCTCTTCTATTTCCAGGACTTCTGTATTACAAATATTTTTGTGTTTGATGGAATCACTAAGTTTCCTAAGTCTATTCTTGGTTACAGAATTCTCCTTTCTTTTCAGCTTCGTTATTTTCCATTATTTTATCTTCTAGGTCACTAAATCATTCCTCTTTTCCTTCCAGCCCACTGTTCATTACATTAAGCCTGTTTCCAATCTTATTTATCGAATTCTTCATTTCTGATCATTTAAAAACTTTTTTTATCTCTGTGGTAAGGGTCTCATTGATATCTTCTATTTTTTTTCCTTAAGCCCAATGAGTATCCTTATGCTTATTATTGTTGCTTTAAATTCTCCATCAGACATGTTACTTATATATGTTTTGCTTAGATTTCTGTCCATGGCTTTATTTTTTTCTTTCAATTGGGATAAATTCCTCCATACTGGCATTTTGTCTAAGTCTCTGCCTTCTTCTCTGTATTAGCAAAGCCAGTTATAACTCCTATTCCTAAAAGTAATGGTCTTGTAAAGAAGATGTCATGTAGTGCCCAGGGCCTGGGACTTATTAGGGAGTGTCTCTGGCATGTGCTGTGTGAGCTCTGCTGTTGTGTTGTGCTTTGTCCTTCGGGCCAGTCATCTGCAGAGGCTTTCCTTCCTTGCTGTGGGCAGTTTTTGGTCCCTGTCTTGAATGTGGTGAGTTTTAAGTAGGTGCATCCAGTCTATTTGTGAAATGAGACTCGACACAAACCACTAGAAATGAGGCTGTGTAGAACTCTTTCGTTGGAAGATGTGGTGTGGGCAAGTGATTATACTGGTCTTCTGGGGGAAGGATCTGCCATGCTGAGACTGAAGCAAGGTTGACCAAGAAGGGCAGCTCCAGAGGAGCATGACGTGGGGGTGTTTTTTTTTTTTTTTTTAATAAGCTAATCAGGCAGCCAGTGAACTTTGCCTCCCAGGGACGCTCTCCAAGACTCATGAATAATCTCCCCACTGTGTGCACCAGAGTTTGTTCAGATCACTGTTTCCAAGTTGTCTGTCCCTAAGTTGTTTGCCTGCCTTCTCTTCAGGAGCAGGGAAGTGCCCTTTAGGCTTTATCTCAGTGAAAGCAGATGACCTTTAAAACCTAACTCTGGGAAACAAACTAGGGGTGGTGGAAGGGGAGGAGGGTGGGGGGTGGGGGTGAATGGGTGACGAGCAGTGAGAGGGCACTTGACGGGATGAGCGCTGGGTGTTATTCTGTATGTCGGCAAATTGAACACAAATAAAAAATAAATTTATTATTAAAAATAAATAAATAAATAAAACTCTAGGCTTTAAACCCCACTGGTCCCAAGAACTCATTTTCCAAGTCAATGACTTTGGGGAAATGTTTTCCGTGTGTGTTCCTCTGTGTGCTCTTCTCTCTCTCTCCCTCTTCTCTGAGACCATGACTCCCTACTCTCCACAACACCTGTGATCTGTTTCTCTTTTAAACCTCATCTGTACGCTTCCTACCATCTTCAATCTGGCCTATTCTCTTCCTTTAGTTGTGAAGTCTGTCAGTCCTCAGGTCTATTTCTGGGGTATTTAGGGTGATTTGATAGTTTTCTAGATGGGTTCATGAATGAGGTGAGCCTAGGCTCTTCCTCATTTGCCACCATGTTTCATAAATGTGGACACTGAGTAAAAAAAAATAAAAAGTAAACTGGAATTTAGTTTTTTTAGTTTCTTAAAATTGTTTTGAATATAACATTAGGTAAAGGTATAATAAATATGTCAATCTTAAGCTTCTTTGAAGTAGTTAAATCAGAGCAAGGAGAGAAGTTTAATAAGGTGTTTTTATTTTTTTCATAGACCTATTTAATTTTAATTGTGCAGTAATGTGCTGAGTATCAAGGCTTGAAACTTATGAAAATTAAATTGGAAGTTATCTTGGAAGAAGCCTTTAACATATGAAATATACTATAGTAAATATACAGAATTTTTTAAAAATTGCCATTTAGAAAATTATTAATTTACACATGTGAAACATGGCTATATTATGAAATATGGCTAGCATTCCCTAGCATGACTCTTTCTCTTTGAACAACATGAAACAATATATTCAAAAGAGTAGCTGCATTGGTGATATATTTAAGCTGATATTCTAATTTTTAAAGAAATGAGCTATGTACATTTTGTATTTGTATTTCATTTTTCCTTCCAAGAAAATATTAAGGAAGATGAAAACTAATGGACCATGTCAACATTAACTCTAGTCTGTGAAATATGTAAAAAATAAAATAAGAAAAAATGAATGAAACATATTATTTTTGTCATATTTCTTTGACTTTCGGTTAGAGTTTTCATGATTGAGTGTAGTTTAATAGCCAGATGAATAAGTGAATGTAATCTCCTCTTGTTTTAATATAAATATAATACATAATGTGAACTTTAAGGACTAATTTCTGAATTTTGGGTAGAGTTAGTGGATTAATATGTGATGCTTAGTAAAGCAGTTAATTTCATTAATTCCATGATCACATTATACATCCTCAAGTGTGAATCACTTAGTAAACATTTTATTACTATTGATGAAAAAATGAGTAAGACAGTGTACCCCACTGCCAGTTTTCACTAGGAAAAATAAGTCATGACAAAAAGAGGAACAATACTTTGAAAGAACATAGTGAAAAATGAAGGAGAGGAAAACCTTTCCTTTTTTTCCCTTCTAAGTTCTTTGGCTGGTCTAATAATTATATTGACATAAGACAGATTAACAGTAGAAAGACAAATTGAATTTGTCAAACAGAGAGATTTGGACTTGGGGTAACTAGTGAAGAAGTAGCAAAGTTTGTTTATATAGCCATTGGAACCCCAAATTCCCTAACTCTGGCAATAAGGATTCTATACACCCCAGGTGCAGGAAGGATACCCTTCATATTTATTTATTTTAATTTGTTTCCCATTTTTAGGAGGACAAAGTGGTTCAGATTGTTTTTATTGCACTACCTGTTTCTTAATTAACTTTAATTAAAAGCAATCAATATGCGAATCTATATGTATATTTTAGAGTTGTGTATTATGATCTCCTTCAGAATCATATAGACCTGAAAGATGAAGAGTGTCTAAAATCAATTTTATGTATATCTTAGAAATTTGGATAATGGGAAAGAGAAAGATCACTTTTATGAATTTCAAACTGGAGATACACCTGTTAATGTTCTAGTAGTAACTCAGAACCTGTGGATACTCACTCCTGGGAGAACAGCTCATTTATTCATTGCTTCACTTAATATATATCATAAACAAAACAATTGTGTTGGTAAAGTCTTGACAACGAACTGCTTGTAATTTTTGTAGGAAATGGGTAAAACCACACTTTGTCCTGATATTGCCTTGGGGAAATACAAAGTCCAGTAATGGAGAGACAAATTGCTGTAGAGACTGAAAGAAGACCTACAGAAACTTTTCTGAGGCTGAGACCTAAAGTCTGGTGGAAATGGCCAAGCAAAGACATGAGTGGAATATGTGCGTGCATGTGTGTGTGTGTGTGAGAGAGAGAGAGAGAGAGTTGACTTGAGCTGCAAGTTTTAAAAAGTGACCTCTTTTCTTTATTGCTAAGGCACTGAATCATAGAGTAGGGTGAAAGCTATTGTACAAGCCCATGAATCTCTATATATATGCATACCAACTACCCATAGGACAAATAGTATGTCTTTGGATCTTTTATATTTTTAACTGTATGTAATAAAATGCAAATGTATTAAATTTTATTGCTGAAATGAGAGTAACCATTTTTCCCTGAAATGGACACTAAAAGATCAATGACTGTGAGGAATAGGGACACATAATTTTGAAGTTCAGAATCTTTCTCTGTGTTGAAAATATGGAGAATCTCTGATCGACAGCATCAATATCCAATTTGGTAAACTTAAAGCTGTGCTGAAGTATCATTAGCCATTCTCCAAGGTTTTCTAAAACCCCAACAATACCTGATAATATGGTAAAATACATACCTTCATACAAATTTGGATCATTTTTTGCAGGTTAAGTAGTCAAAATATGTTAAACATATTAAACTCTATGAGATCAAGATGATGAACAGCATTCTTTGAAATTCATTTTTAGTTGCACGATTATGGACAAAATTATATAGAATTAATCGCAGCAAAGATAGGTAAGCAGTGATAACGTGACTAGAACATGGTGGAAGAGAAGATGTCTAGAAAAGTGGAATCCAATATTTATTTAGAAAAAAATAAAATAGCATAGCCACCTTTGGCAACTGCAGAAAGTAAAGGGCAGATATGTTTCAGATGATTACAGGTTTTCTAACCTGAGAAACTTGGACCATCAAGGTGGGCCAATTTTTAAGAAAGACCCTTGCCTGACTTCGAGTCAAATAGATAACAAAAAAAGAAAAGAAAATTGCAAATGTGCCAATTCCATAAATATGAGGCAAACTGCAGGAGACAGTTCCATGATAAACCCGCTGGAAGATCAATTTTAGCATTTGGGACATAAAGTTACGAGATACTGAAACAAGAACGTCGGTTAAAAAGTGTTGATATAGATGAACTTTGACAGTTTTCCTCCCTCACATTTTACTGTTATTCTTTTCTTTTTCAGTGGATACATTGGCCTGATTTACCATGAGACCAGCTTTGCCTGCTTTCTATACTTGCTGCCTTTTTCAGGATAACTTCAAAATAGTAAGCTTCAAACAATGGCTTTGGTGACAGAGGCTTTTAAGAGTTTTGATGACACATATTGTAATCAGCTAAGCAATTTTAAGTCACACCTGGGGAAAAAAGTCACTGAGTATCCTAAGACTACGTCCTTCATGGATCCTGCAGGGATTTTAATAGGAAAAAGCATGGTGTTCTTTGTCCTTGAATAAGTTTTGGGTAAGCAATTGTCAAAAAGAAAAAGTTGACAATTGAGAATCTTGGAGTGTGTTGAAAGGCCCCCTTTCAGTCAAGAAGTAGGAACTAATCTGAAAGCCATATGTCCACTTTTTATACACAGATTCACTTGTAGAACATCCTTGGAGTCCTTATTCACCATCCAATGTACTAAAGACAGAAGTTATATATATATATAATTGCGACTTACATGTAGAAATGTCTGCTGACCTTATTTTTGCAAGGTCACAAACGACCATACTTAATTTTGTCATCCTGACATACCTGGGGTTCCAGCTTTGCTCAGCATCCAGCACATCTCTTGTGATTACTGAATCTAATAATAAGCAAAATCATCCCAGATGGAATTAGAGATGCAGAACTAATCATTTAAAAAGTATATTCTTCCCTTTGGTATGATTTTAATCTTTACTTTCTATGCAAAATCAAGTTTATTTCAGAAAATAATAAGGATGTGGATGGCTCATTTGCAGTTTTCAAATTTGGAGAACACAGTAATACTTGTAGATCCAAGGAGAAACAGTTTGGTCCTTCATATGTAGTATTATAATCGACATTTTAAGTATTAATCATAACCCCAATACTTTTTAATGACCTTTTCAGATATTGCAATCAGAATCAAAGGTTATTTCTTCATTAGAAAGGTGATAGTTTTTAAACAGGATGATAGGAGCTGGATGAAGAGAAGGCCAATCATTGTAAAATAAGCCAGACAATTAAAGAAATGGCAACATTATGCTCTATCAATTGGATGATTTTTAACACAATTTTAGAACAGAAATACTGATAATTGGGCAAATTTCATTTAATTGTTATATTTTTAGAAAATGCAAAGAAAATAAATACCATTGAAGTTGGATTATGAATATACTTATAAAATTTGCTCCATTTGTTGTCTTACAGAAAACTAAAAAATAGTTGTAATATCTAAGAGGTTAACAATGACAAGAGAACTGAGAAATCAAACATAAAAAAATTAAAACAAAAGGTATATTTAGTTTTGTTCTCTTGTCACTACTGCAGCCTCTGCTTTGCATTTATTTAGGCCTTTTCACAGTATTTATGATGGTTTCATCACCATCATTAAGCAACCCTATCGGACCTTTTAACTTTAGTCCACTGACTTCTTTTAACTTCTAAAACAGAATACTTTTCAAAATGTCCTCACTCTCCTCATTTTGCTTCTCTCTTAAAGATTTTAGGAGGATGTATTAAGCAGACACAAATAATAATAGGTGATTATAAATTAAAACAACATATGGCAAATTATTTTCTTCACTGTACACTTAGAGTGAGACAGAGTGTCATTAAGATACTTTATTTTGGTTGTTAGATTATAAAATTGTTTAACAACACAGGAATTCTCCACTCAATATTATGATATATTATAGAATGAATAATTCAGTTTTATTTCACTCCTAAGACTCAGCATAAGGTATCAATTTGCTATCACAGAAAAATGTGATTTCCTTTGGGTTGAGTAATATGTAACAAAATTTGATGGTTCTAATTTTTTCTGAGATGATTACTCATTTAGTCATTAATGATGGTTTGAAGAAGAATGTCTCACTTTGAATTTGACAGCCCCATATTAAGTAAAGTTCTAACAGAAACATCCCAGCATTGACAGTCAGAACTACAATCAACAAGTTCACAAAGATTGCTTTAAGTCAACTTTGTTCCTCCAATCCATTACTCTTATCAGTGTCTTTTCACATCAAAATCCATCCATATCAATATTATTTAAGGCTATGTTTTGAGGCATACAAATGCCTCATTTGTACAAGAATTTTGATACTTATCGCCCATAATTCCAAAACTCTACAATCTAAGTGTCTTTTGCCCTGTATTTTGTCTCATTTTGTTTTTTTCAAAGGTGTATGGTGATATCTGGAAAGTTAAATCATTTTATCTAAGGTCAAACAACCAAAAATTCAGATTCATGAATCTCAGCAGGTAGTGGCAACATCATTTATTTAGCATTCCCTGTTGATATGCTCCAATATGGATTAACAAAACCTTAACATTTTAGAGTCACAAAGCACTCATCAGTGATTCATCCTTGTTGATTCTATACAGGAGCTCATACAGAAGCACACTGGGGGATTTTTGTATAGCCCCAGTAATTTTTCAGAGCAAATAAATCCATTGGGTGTTTTGTTTTGTTTTCCCACTCCACAAAATAAAGTGGTTAATAGGTTTCAACATATAATGGGAAACTATCAACAAGTACATCTTTGGGTAGATAACATTTTTCTCTATATAAGAAAATTCCATTTATATCATACCCCAATAATTATAAATCTATAACAAAAAATACATGAGTAAAACTAAACAACAATAAAACCTATTATTTAATTCTTTCTCTGAATAGATATAAAATTGATGCTTAATCATCCTTATTAACACTCCATTGCATTCTAGGTTCAATACTTATGTGGAGAGAACAAAGACCTGTCAGAATGATCTGAGGCATTACAACACCCTGAACTCAGTTTTACTCGACTCAAGTAGAATTAAGTTCATCATTATTTTCCCATTATTTAGGGAGGTTTTATTGTATGATGATTTTTGGAAGTTATGTTCTACACATATTTTTGTAGACCAAACTGTTGATCAAGATATGAAACAAGATACTACATTTACAAAATATTTGTCATAAATCAGCTTATATGGATTACAAGAAATTGTCCCCAAAATGTCACAGTCATATTTCAAAGCAGAAGTAAAAGTGCTTTTCAGTTAACTAATTGCTGATCAGGAGATTTGAGGATTATTCTCTTCTTTACTGGCATCCTCTAAATGAATTTGAATTTTTTTCTAATTCCTTTTAAAGTTGCTTGTTTCCAGTCCCACCTCAATGGCTTTGATACTATGAGAATCTTCCGAACAGATTAATAGCTTCAAAGGTGAGAAAAACAATAAAGAAACTTGCAGTCATTCTGCTAGTTTACTAAGATTAAATCTTCATTTCTAGAGTCATTCATTTAGCTATGTTTTTAGACTACACAAAGTAGCCTACATTACCAATATATTACTCCAAAAGTCTGATCTTTCAAGGCACTGAATTGTGGTTAGTCTTCTAATTTTTGCATGTGTGCTCCTGCAGCTGCCTACAATTCCAAAATACAGACTTCTTAGAAAGAAAATTAAAGACCTTTCTTTCAATTAAATTTTTTAAGTTAAAACAAGAAAAACAGAAGTAACTGACTATTTTGAAACAGGCATCTAAGTGTAAGTTGTTAAATATTAGTCATATTATACTTTACAATCATTACAATTATTATTTAAATGTGTTGCTCTGGTTAGTATTACAAATCAAGATGATTCATATGTTTATATATTCATTTTCTACCACATAGTCTCCATAAAGGCAGGAACTTCTGACTATGTCATCTACTGTAGATCTCCCAACACCATTAACATTGTCTGATATGGGGGGTCCCTGGGTGGCCCAGCAGTTTAGCACCTGCCTTTGGCCCAGGGAGTCATCCTGGAGTCCCAGGATCAAGTCCCACATTGGGTTCCCTGCATGGAGCCTCCTTCTCCCTCTGCCTATATCTCTGCCTCTCTCTCTCTCTCTCTCATGAATAAATAAAATCTTTAAACAACAACAACAACAAACATAGTCTGATATGTGGTAGGTATTCAAAAAATATTTGTAAAATAAATTTATAAATCATTTTTCGATATATCCTGTTTGTCAATTTAAGCAATTAAATCATTACTTCCTGAATCTCTCCTTCTCAAACTCTTTCTCTTCCCATAGTGAATGGGAAGTTGTTTTTGTCCCACGCAACAGATTGGTCCTTCACAATGACTTCACTATCTCTACTTCATTGTTTTAAGTCTTGTGAGCACTTTTTTTTTTTTTTTGGTGAACAAATTTTCTTAATCTTTACTTCCAAAGCCATTCCACACTCCACAGAGTAAACCTTAAAATCTGATACTGAGGTGGCTACAAATTCCTATCCAAGTTTTATTACCAGCTACCCCCTCCTATCTATACATAGTATGAATACCCAGATCAAACTGTTAGGTAGAAGCCAACTCTGAGGTAGAGTTCCTAGTCCTTGAAGGAGGGAATAATAGAGAGGGGGGAGCTGGAGGCAAGGATAATGATAAATAGGTTATGCATTAGAAGCCAGTAGGGGGAGGGATGGGGGTACAACATCTTGACTTTGTGGCTTCCAAGACCTTATGGCTGACAGACCAAGAGCCACAGGTGCAGAACATGCACTCTCCTCTTCATCTCTGCCCCAGGGAAACCCTAGACTCATCATAATGCATATGCATCGCAATGATAACCTCCTCCACCCCCCATGCAGGAGAGTTCTAGTATAAACTTTGTAGGATCAAAAACTCCCCCTCTCGATCTGTGGGAGGAGTCCCCTACATGAATAGAAATAGTCTCCATTAGAGACTACTCCACGGTAGGTCAGGGCTCCTCACATCTCAGAAAGGATCCAATAATATCCAATCCCAAAACAACCTAGGGACCTGTTCCAGAGAGTGAACTTTCCACTATAATAAACTGCTTTGTGCTTGCTACTTTCCTTGGCTGTCTTTATTCCAGGGGAGATGCTCTTGTAAATCTTTTCATGGGGAGTCGAAGAATGGAGACCTCCATTCACTCAATGAAGATTGTCCCACTGGTAACAAAACTTCTCATGGAGAGTTAACCATCTATTTCTCTGTCTTGGGGTTCACTGAATTTTTCTTCCGCCATATTCAAATAGTTGTGAAGCCCGATGAATGACATTTTCTTTATTTTGACAATTGATTTTCCATTTTTCTCTGATTTTTATTCTCTATTTAGATTCCTTTGCCATGTTTTCCTTTGATTTTCTAATCTTTTAATTTTACACATATATTGATCTTAGCTGATCAATATATTGATCATACTGATAAATTCCAGATGCAGTCATCTCCTAGTTATTTATATTAACTGCTTTCTTTGCTTTTAAAAAACAAAACAAAAACAAAACAAAACAAAACTCCCATTTTCTAGTTTTTCTGCATTCTTAATAATGTGTTAATTGTACTGGACATCATTAGTAGTACATGATAAGGAATCTATATTATGTTGCTTCTCCTGAAAAATGCTGAGTTTTATTCAATAAACTTGTGTAATTTTGGTTTTCAATTTTGTTGGATAAATTTGTGGAAAAGCCAACATTTCCCAAAGCACTACAAATTGTCAAAACTCAATTTCAAATACCTGCAAGTCTTTTTAAGGTTGGTTTTAGTTTTTTTTTTTTTTTTTTTTTTTTAGGGCGATGTAGAGTAAGTCTTATTCTAGGGCATGAACCTTACTCCGAGGACTCAACTTTTCTAGTATATCAGATATATGCAGAGATGTTAATGGGGAATTAATATGGTCTCTCCACTCTTCCTTGTCAGGACCTTAATATCCCCCAGGACTACGTGATCCCTCTTATTTTTGTTTACTTTTTAAATTTCTTGCATTTATTCTCTTGTAGGATTCCTGCAGTCTCACCCTGCAAATATGTAACACAGACCTCACCCAATTTCTCATGGAGAGCTACACACAACATTTGGGCTCTCCTCTCTGCACAACCACCTTTTCTCCTGTGCTCAAGCCAACTGCTTTGAACTCTGATTTTTGCTTTGTTAGCTCAGTAAAACCACTGTGCTCTTCTTAATCCCTAGTTTACTACTCTTTGGTTGGGAAATAGTCCTTGCCCATAGAGGCAGGAATACCACGGAGCTCACTGCATGAGTTCCCATTTTCTCAGGAATAACTCTTAGATTTCCAAGAGTCAAGTTACTGAAAACAGTTGCTTCATGTTTTCTCTTCAGATTTATTGTTATACATGGCGGAAGAGATAGTCTGACACTCATTACTAGGTCATAATTCTGTGACATCCTCAAAGCAGCACATCATTATTACTTATTTTTATTTAAGCATTTAATTTTGTAGCCCATAATAACCTGTCAGTCAACATTTACTGAAAAAGTGTATGTGGGAATGTCTGAAGGGAATTTAATAGAACCATGCTACAAAAAAACCTCTAAGATGCCATTTAAGATTTAAAAATTATGCACATAAACTCTTTAGTACCTCAATGAATTTCCTTTGTTGCAATCATAAAATCCCATAGTTAGCCAATTAATTTTTCATGTAGCTCAATGACTGAGGTACATAATTTGCTGATGGAGCAGCATAGATCATTATAACAGCTTGTTTTTCCAATTAAATCATCTGAAACTATCTATTGATGATCCAATATTACAGTTTAATAAATAAGAGTCCTTGCTCTTTTTTGCATATTTTGCTGTTTCAGTAAGTTGTTTAATTATTATGCCTGCCAAATTTTACTGAGTAAGCTATATACTTTAGCTCTTGATTTTGCATATTTTATTGCTCACATTATATATTTCACAGACTTAACTCATGTATATTCTAGTTTTTTGACACGTTGTATACATTGCCAATTATGAGGGTCAAGTTATCTATTGGATTTTGCTCATTGGCATAATTTGCTAAGTGAGCTATATAATCAAAGTCTGATGTGCAAAATAACATGTGAATATATGTTATTCATAAAGTTTATTGATTTATAGAAAACTAGTCTTCCCTTTGTCTTTTATAATTGTGCTTTAATATTATTTTGGTTGAAGTCATTTTGAAAAATAACTTCTTTAACGGTTTAATTGTATTAGGGTCAAAATAAGAGAGGAAATACTGTTCTAGAAATAAGCTGAAACATGAAATTCTAACATCTTAAATCATTTTAATTATTTAGTGAAATATTTATGTATTCTGTAGGAAACATGTTTTTTGTTTCTGTCAATTTTAGGAAAAAATCCTTTTGTAAAAGGGATTGTCAAGTCTATCCTAACAAAATAACCACTGATAAAGTAGCTTAAAACCCAGAAATTTATTTTCTCATAGTTCTGGTGAGGCTAGAATTTCAAGGTCAGGGTTTCAGCAGATTTGTTTTCTTCTCTCTCTTTACTTGGCTTTCAGATGGCCACATTTTCTCTGAGTCCTCACACAGTCTTTCCTCAGTGTACACACATCCCTGGTGTCTCTCTATGTCCTAATATCTTCTTATTATATAGACATCAGTCAAATTGGATTGGGGCTCATCATGTTCATTTCATTTTAACTTAATATCACTTTAAAGACCCTATATCTAAATATAGTCACAGTCTGCATTCTCATGTACTGGAGATTAGGGTTTCAAATATAAATTCTGGAGGGACACATTTCAATCCATAACATTAACTTAATGATTAGTTAAATGATTTTTAATATATCTTTTATAGTTAAGAAGAATAATAAAAAGTTATAGAAACTACTTGATATTAATTGGTAAGTATAGATCTTATAACTATTGTTATATGAACTTGATTATTCCACAACTACTCTCATTTTATAACACACTATTTGACCATATACCTAAACAAAATTTTAATGGAATTTCAAGATTGTTTCATATATAAACTGCATCTTTTATATTATTTCTTTTATGAATGAACTAAAAAACAAGAATGTGAAAGGTATTTTATTTCACAATTATACCCTATTGGGAATCTCATATAACTTTATATTCTAGAATTCCCTGAGGTTGGATCATCTTCACTATGAAATTAGCTGGAGGAATTTTGTTTATATAGCTGGAATACTTACATGAAACATTTGTGTGTAATTATATACACTTTTCCTCCTAGAGTTTAAGTATTTGATTTGAAATTAGAAACCCATTAAGAGAAAATGTATAAGGTATGTTGACAATATCTCAATTTTTGGAATAGTGAAAATCTGCCATTTTGATACAATTTGCTCAGGGTAACTAGTGATAGAATTCTTAGTGTTGGATTTTAACATGTCATTTGAGATTCTCATGTATATGTTCAAATCAATATCTGGAAATTATTTTCAAAATTAGGGTTTGTGTATGTGAGTTTCTGTTTTTCTTTTTTCTTTTTCCTCTTTTTGGTGAGTCTTTAGAATTTATTCCATTAGCAAAAAAAGATTTGGGAAAAAGGATTAACTGCTTCTACCTAAATGTGAAGATAGTTTGTTTTATTTTATTTCTTTTATTTTTTTTTGTTTTGTTTTGTTTTCTTTTATTCAAGGGTTGCCAGGAAGCTGACAATTTTGAGTAAAGTGGCTTATTGTAGTTAAATTTGGGATTGGAGAGGGAAAAGAATAAAGAAAGAGATGGTGGCAACTGCTTCAAAAGTAGCAACCTCATTCATTTGGGGAATATAAATAATAGTGAAAGGGAATATAAGGGAAGAGAGAAGAAATGTGTGGGAAATATCAGAAATGGAGACAGAACATAAACACTCCTAACTCTGGGAAACGAACTATGGGTAGTGGAAGGGGAGGAGGGCAGGGGGTGGGAGTGAATGGGTGACAGGCATTGAAGGGGGGCACTTGACAGGATGAGTGACAGGGGCACTGGGTGTTATTCTGTAGGTTGGCAAATTGAACACCAATAAAAAATAAATTTATTATAAAAAAATAAAGAAAACAAAACAAAAGTAGCAACCTTTCAAGGTCTATAAATGAGCTGTCTCTACTTCGGAGGTCCTCTTGAATAAGGCTCATTTCTGGAAAGTGGCCTTATTTGAAGAATAACAGTGTTTTCAGAATATAATATAAATATCATGAACCTTGGGATCTTTGCTTATGCTATCTCTACTTCCTAGAATATGCTTCTCTGTGTGCATGACTAGACCCTGTTTATCTGTCACGTCTAAACATATATTTATTTCCTCAAAACCTCTCATAGGTCAACCCATTACTCCAACTCCTTTATTATTTCATATCATGTATATGTTAATTCATCATAGTTTCACAATTAATAACAACTTATCTGTATAGTTGTTTGCTTGTTGAATAAATATATGATAATAATTAGTATGTAATAATAATCAGTAATAAGAAAATATTCTATTTTGTGAGCATTTGCATCTAAGGTTGTTAGCAAATGATATCTGTACCCAAAGTCGATTATTTATAACATAATTAGGGATATCTTCCAGAGATATAAATCTGATTTTTTTCACTATTGGTGAACACTACTTCAGTGATTGAGAATAGATGTTAGAATAAAGGCAAATTCCTGGCCATAAGAAACAACACTTACAATTCATACTCAGATATTAAAACTCTAAATATTGGCTCCCCCAGAGAGCTCTCCTGTACCTCCTCTCTTCCTGTAACCTGTTCCCTGTGTTCTAGTTGCACTCAATGTGTCCCTTAGGACAGCATTACTACACTAGAATTTCCTTGGAAAAGACCTGTTCTTATTTATCTCTTGTGTATTTATTCCTAAGATCCGGCACTTTTCATAGAACAGTAACCCAATAACTTTCTGAAAAATAGATGAGTTACTTACGCCTATATTTAAAATATGCTTGAAATAAATACAAATTAACCATCTCACCTCTCACAAATCAAATTTACTCCTCTTGTTCTATTAAGGACAGTCTCTTAATCACTTGGAATGGAAATTAATTTAGAGTCATTTTTAGCTGATCTTTATCTTCTTTAACTCTCAACCTCCACTTGAACAAAAAGACAATGTCATTTCTAAGTAATTTCTTTCATTATCTTATTCTTCTTATATTTATTAATGCCTCCCTAGTGCTAGACCATTTGATCTCTGATATGTCAGATTAAAGTAGATTTGACCGTAATGATCTTCATATTAGTTTATAAACTTCCAGGCACAAATAGCCTTGTTTTACAGACCTTCCCTACCTCCCCATTCAATGTGTTTCCATTTGCTGACATATTCTCCTCCACATCCACTTTATTAAATGGCAAAAATTCAGGGGCACCTGGGTGGCTCAGAGGGTTAAATGACTGACTCTTGATTTCAGCTCAGTTCATGATCACAGAGTCCTGGGATGGATCCCCGAGTAGGGCTCTGTGCTCACCATAGAGTTGGCTTCATTCTCTCTCCCCTTCTGCTCCTCTCCCTCACCGAGCTCTCTCTCTCTTTCAAATAAATAAACACATTAATAAATCCTTTAAAAATCAGCTTAATTACTGAGCTCATGAAAATGATATTTTCTTTCTCATCTTAATCTTTTCAATTTAATCTTTCTCTTTAATCTGAAATTTCGTAATTCTCTGTTGGATCATTATTGCAATATATTTTACTTTAGTTTAAGAGTTATTTTTCTTTTTTTTCTGTTTTTTTTTTTTGCATACTTATACTTCCCCTTACAATGTTATAATGTCACGAGGAAAGGAAATCCAGCATTTTTATCTGTCTTCCTACTACATTGTCTGGCATTGTCCTTTGCACATAGTAAGGTTTGAATAATGTCACTCAAGTTTGGATAAATGGGAATATTTGGCTCAGGTTTGACATACAGTGATTTGTAAGAAAAAAGGAATAAAAGCAGCAGCTATTCTTCTGGAAACTTGAACTCACCCAGTTATAAATATTTCCTGAGCTTTATTTAAATAAAAGGTGTTAAATTATTGTCATGCAGAGATGTAGTTTTTGCACTATAAGATGCTAAGCCAAATAAAGTAATTAGTTGCCTACATTTAAAATTGGTAGACTTTATTTAATTTCCAAAGTCTTTTTAAAATTGAAAAGCATATCTGGCAGCAATGAGCAAATATTCATGTATAGCTGAAATTTGCTGGAAATGAGTGGCAACTGACCTATTTAGCTGAGACTGTTGTATTTCAGTTTCCCAGACTTTCAAATGGCCTATTTACCTTAATTATGTCTCTCTCTCTCTCTTTCTCTTCTCTCTCCTTTTGGTAGGGAAGCAGGGTCTACCCTGCATAAACATTTAATTGGGATCTTTTCTTTTAAAGCCATAACCTGTATACTTCACTAATAATGAATTAAACTTTCAGAACTTGCATTTAGAATCAGGGTTTAAATACAGAAGTATACCAGTTATGTCAGCCAGCTGGACAGGAGCAGAAAGAAATTGAGAACAGTCTGCATAAGCAAGAAACAGAGGAAGGATAAAACAAGTAAAGAGCACATGCTTATATATTAAAGAAGAAAAACAACAAAAATCAAAAAAATGTGCCAGACTCTGGACCAGGCACTTAACATATATGATTGCATATAAGGAATATTCTCCAGCTCTTTCCATTGAAAAGGCTGGGAGCCTGTGACACTCCATTAGCAATTACTATATCTAATGCTCAGATCTCAATTTCTAAATACCATTTTCTTTTTAAAAAAATTTTATTTATTTATTTGAGAGACAGTAAGAGAGGGAGAGAGCAGGGGAAGAACAGAGAGAGAAGGAGAGAGAAACTCAAGTAGATTCCATGCTGAGCCCAGAGCCTGACACAGGGCTTGAGCTCACTATTTTGAGATCACCACCTGAGCTGAAACCGAGAGCTGTTGACTGCTTACCTGATTATACCACCCAGGTACCCTGAAATACTATTTTCCTATTAAAGGAACTAGTGTTTTTTGGAGGAGTGCCTGACTCCAAGGCTGGTGCAGGAAAATTTTCCACATGAAACTGAGGTAACTTGCTCAGAAAAGGGGTGCTCAAAGAATAATTAAATGTAGCAGAGGTTTCAGAGGCCAGATTGAAGAACTTCATTGCCTAAATCTAAAACAATTTGGGTACCCAAGTAAGTAATGACAGTAACAGATTATAACATACTGAACAAAATAAGGAAGAGTTAGTCCACATGGATATCAATTTTGAAATTAACTATTTGAAAGTTCAATAAGAAACAGCATATTAGAAAAATATTTAGGTTCGCCCAAAAAATAATCATTAAGTACAAGGGGAACAAGACTAAGCGGATAAAATTGCTCATACCACTGTAATAGGGTCTTCAAAATTAACATCACCATAATGGCAAATATTTATATCAAATACCACTTAACATGATGCAGTAAGTTGAACAAACACTCCTTCTGTGATATCCCTGTTTAATCTAATTAAAAGGGAACATTAGAAAGATCTAAATTACAAAATTACCAGACAACAATCCTCAAAGTGTCAAGGTCTGAAAAGTCAAGGAAAAACTAAGAAGCAGCCTTAAATTCAAGAAGTCAAAAGATACAGAAACTAAATTCAACAGGTGATTTTAAATTGAACCATTTTGCTATAAAAGACATCATTGGGACCACTGGTCAAATGTGAAGAGTTTGAGGATAAAATGATTGAAACATATCAATAATGACTTCTTGATTTTTATGGTTGTACTGCAGTTTTAAACGAGGATGTTGTTTGTAGGACGTCAGATTTGTAACTTATCCTCAAATGGCACAGGAAAATATAACCCTGTGTGTTTCCCGTAAGTTTGAAATTACTTCAAACAACTTAAAAATATGTTTTATATATATATATATATCTCAAGTGAAAAATAATTCCTAGATTTAAAGAACATACATATATGTATATATGTTTATAGAAATAAATAATTTCTCTTTGAAACAAAATCGCTTGCTGATTTCACACTATTAAACAGAGCCATAACCATTGACTTTATTCTTCCTTTTTCTGGTTTAGGATATAATAAGCATATGAAAAAAAGGAAAAAAAGCTAAAGATGTGTTCAAAGTAATTACTTATATTTTAATTAATTGAAAAATGGTAATTAGGTAGATCTCAATGCAAAGATAAAGAATAAATCACTAAACTTAATTATTTCAAAACTCTTCTATTGTCTTAGGTTATACATGCGATTTCATATTTCACACTTTAACTAAAAAACCATTTTGTTAAAGTATCTCCCAGAAGTTTGTTCAGGAAATCCAGCTTTTGAGGATGAACAGCTGCTTTATTGTATGCTTTTCAAAGCTGACAGAGTAAGCTGTGAATTCAGGAAATCGCACAATATCTTGTAATTATAGACAGCCAAAAGAATTTTATTGTTGAGTCAAAGAAATTGATACAAGTAAGGTGTCAAGGGGCAGAGGATGATACAAGGAATAGTCATGAACTCTGCAGTTTGACATGTATGAGTTTTATTGCCCATTCTCTATCATGTTTATATATGAAAACATGGGCAAGTTGACAAGCCATTCTGAGTCTTGAGTTCATGTTTGGCAAAGCAGAAATATAATATGTCACAGGGCTGTGTTGAGATTAAGTGATATTATAAATGTAAAGCTGTTGGCACAGGACTGTTTGATTTGCTGGTTTTCCTTTTTAAATGGATATGAATTATTGATTAGCTTTCATTTCAATAATCCATTTGACAAATAGACTGTACTTTCTCATGAATTACTAGGCTCTGGATCAGTGGGATGCCAAAATTGAAGATTATGTAGAGTGTGTCAAATAAATTATAAATAGACCCTTTCTTGGTACTGGAGATTCAAACTCATGACCTCAATGGCTCCTGCCAACTTTGCAGTATGGTCTGCTAAACAAAACTGAGAGCTAAAGAAATGCTATATGGTACCATAAACATCATTCCTGCCTTCTTTTAGCATTTAGGCTAGTCTCAAGGAATATACAGTTGATCTCCATTATTCATGGATTCTGTATTTGCAAAATCATCTATTCACTAACATTTATTTATAGCCCCCGAATTAATACTTATGATATCTGTGGTCATTTGTGGCCATACACAATGCAGCAAAAGCTTTATCTCCCCTAATATATGTTCCCAGTTGAGATCAAGTAAGGCAAAGTTTGGGGATCCCTGGGTGGCTCAGCAGTTTAGCGCTTGCTTTTGGCCCAGGTCGTGATCCTGGAGTCCCAGGATCAAGTCCCAGAATGAGTCCCACATTGGGCTCCTTGCATGGTGTCTGCCTCTCCTTCTGCCTTTATCTCTGCCTCTTTCTCTCTCTCTGTCTCTCATGAATAAATAAATAAAATCTTTAAAAAAGCCTACTTTAAAAAGAAAAAGTAAGGCAAAGTTTTACCTTCTCATTTGAACTCTCATATTGTAAACAATTGTCTTTTTCATGTCGATTTTGTGCTACTTTTTTCCATCACATTTTGTACTTTTCCTTAATGATTTTGCTGCTTCAAATGGCTTCCAAGTATAGTGAAATATCCCTCTGTCTCACTCTTACACAGGGACAAGTCATTGGAATTAGGGCCTACCTGGATAATTCCAATTGATCTTCTCATCTAAAGATACTTAATTTAATTATACCTATGAAAATTCATTTTGAAATAATGTGAAATCAGTTTCAAAGCATTAGGAGATATCTTTTGAAGGATCATCATTCAACTCATTATATTCTTTCCTACGGCCTCCAAAATTTAGACCCATTCCATGTGCAAAATACATCTTCCCCATCCCAGTATCCTCAGAGGTCTCAATTTATAAACTATAAGCTATGTGATTGTATTGTTATACATATATATATATATATATATAATAACTTCTAGATCAATCACATAAAAATAAAACTATGTAAAGAGCTATATACAAAAATACTATATATAGATAAATAGATATATAGATATAAATTGAATACTATAAGAAGTTTATTTTATCTTTAAGAAGGCCAGAAAAAGGAGTAGATCAAAATATAGGAGGAAAAATATGGGAAAAATTATAAAAAGAAGGATTTAATCCAACATATCAATAACTATATGGAATGAAAATGGTCTTACTATACTAACTTAGGATCAAGATTGTCAAATTGGATAAAATGTTATAATTCTACCATAAGTGGCCTACAAGAAAGTTACCTCAAATATAACAATATAAGTGGATTAAAATTGAAACATAAAAATATATACTAGGTCAACACTAATTTAAAAAGCTGGAATGACACTATTAATATCAGACAAAGTAGACTTAAAAGAAAATCATTAAATACAAAGGAATATGAAGAAATTTACATACTTATAAATAAAACTGTAGGCTAGGTAACACGACAACCCTAAATATAGATGCACCTAACAAGGTTTCAAGATACATGATGCACTAAAGTGATATAACTGAAAGAAGAAATAGACATATACACAATTACAATTGGGCCTTCGACACCCTCCTCAGGAACTGATAGGACCACTAGACAGAAAATCAGTGAGAGTTTTATAATTTGGAATGTAATGTCTATAGTATTGACACAAAAATGAGATAGAAAGAGTCCCATTTTAGCATCCAGATAAATTTATGTGTGTGTATAAATGTCTGTATTCAGGTAGAAAGATAAAAAGGTATGGAGGAAGGATGCAAAGAAGGGAAGGAAAGGGAAAAAAGGAAATGAAAGATTTCTGAAAGCATAACTACAAAAATATTAAAAACAAGTCTAGAGACAGTAGTGTAATATTTGTTGCATTCTTTATGGATCTTTCTGTTAGTTGAACATTTTATGGTAATCATATTTCTGGATAAATTCAGAATGAAGAGTAATGCTATTTCCATTTTGAATGTGTGACTGCTGAGTTATCCTGTGAGGATATTATTAAGTTTGATAATACCTTTCAAGTGTTAAAAATGGTTTTCTTCCTAGCTTAAATTTCAAATAATAATGATTTTTGTAAAGAAAACACAAAATTATACTAAATGGATCTTAAGAATGAAGAGAGGGATATATCACTCATATATTGTTGTATTCTCCTTCCTTGGAAATGCATTTATTGAGAAGACATTTACCATGTAAGTTAAGTATATTTATCAAATGTTTTTCTGTGAAACATTTCATCAAATATGAAATAATAATCTTTAAACAGTATAAGATGATTATTTTAAGCACCATAGGGTTTTTTTCCTTTTTTCTACTTTTATAAATTTCTAAAAATGTAATAGTTTACATGAAAGTTAAATCTTTCAGTTTCTATAAAGTTTGTTTTACTGTTGATTAGCCCATAATCATTGGACTAGAATGCATGATTGATTATCCATGAAGATAATGTCTATTAAATAGTTAAAATATATTGATCATGTCTCCTGGAGAAGAATGCCTTGTTACAGTAGAGGATAATAAAATAAGGTATAATACTAATTATATGCAGGATGTTTGTATTATTCATAAACAATTTAAAAATTGCAGGATACAGGGATATCTGTGTGGCTCAGTCAGTTAAGCATCTGACTCTTGGTTTTGGCTCAGGTCATGATCTTCGTTCGGATCATGGAATTGAGCTCCCTCTGGGCTCCCCGTGTGGAGTCTGCTTGGGATTCTTTCTCTCCGTCTGCCCTCCCCTTGCTCTCTCTCTCTCTCTTTCAGATACATAAATAAATAAATAAAATCTTTTTAAAAATTGTGAGATATAGTCATGTTTGTGAATAAATCCAGTTAAGACCATTGCATGGCAGGTACCATTTTTTGGTTAAAATTAGTATATTTTCTATTACTTAAATTTTATAAGATTAGTTCCTGACTTAAAATCAATCATGACAACATGGTTCATGTAATCATTATATAAAATCAAGATTCAGAAATGTTCCATCACCTCAAAGATTCGTTATGCTACCATTTATAGCCACACAAGCACATCTTCTTAACACATGGCAACCACTAAAATGTCAACACCAATAGTCTCTAATAAGTTTTGTATAAATATGATCAAATATTCACGGCAATACTGAGTGATAGAAAGTGATACATTCAAAAATACTATAGATAAATTAGAATTCTAAAAATAAAAAAAAATTAAATAATCCATACTAGAACAGGAAAATTAGAAATGAAAACAGAACTAAGGAAAATAGGAAACAAAAAATATAATAGCAAACTTCAGCCCTAATATATCCATCACTAAGTAAATTAAATGCAAATGGCCTAAATGCATGAATTAAAAGATAGTGATTGGCAGAGTAAATTAAAAAAACAACTATTTACCAACTATAGCTATCTGTAGGAAACTCAATTCAATATAACAATACAGGTAAATTGTAAGTAAACAGGTATAAAGTGATATACCGTATGCACACTATCAAAAGAAAACACGAATGGCTATGTTATTAATGGATAAACTGCAGAGCAAAGAGAATTACCAGGAACAGAAAGGGACATTATATAATGGTAAAAATAAGTCAATCTGATAGAAGATATAGTGATCCTAAATGTGTAGACCTCAACCAGAAAGTTACAAAATAAGGTAAAAACTGATAAAGAAAAAAATTAAAAAAAAAAAAAAACAACTGATAAAGCTACAAAAATACTTAAGGTAAAAACTGATAGAACTAAAAGGAGAAATTTTAGAAATCCTAAATTATGGTTAAGGACATCAAATCACCTGACTCAGAAATTATTTAATAAAACATCAGCGAGAATATCAAAGCATTAGACAACACTGCCAGCCATACATTTCACCTCACAACAGCATACTACATATTCTTTAGAAGTTCCAATGAAGCAATTCACAAGATAGATCACATCATGGGTTTCAAAACAAACCTCAAAGAACTTAAAAGAATCGAAAATATACAGAGTTTAAATCTGAGTATAATGGAATCAATTGAACAATCTATAAAAGAAAGATAATAGGAAATGTCCAAACACCAAGAAATTTAACAATAGACCTCTAAATAATCTGTGGGTCAGGAGAGGAAGTCTCAATAGAAATGAAAAAAAAAAATTGAACTCCGTGAAAATAAAAAAAAAAAAAGTACAACCTATCAAAATCTGTGGGATGCAGCTAATGCAGTGCTGAGAAATTTATAGCAATGAATGGTTGGTTACATTAGAAAGTAAAAATGGTTTCAAACCAAGAATATAGGCTTCTACCTCTAAAAGCTAGAAAAAAGAAGAGCAAAGTAAATCCATAGCAAGCAGCAGAAAGGAGATAAGTCATTAAAATTGAAAACAGAAAAACAAGATAAAAATCTATCAACTCAAATGGATCATAACTTCAAAGGTAAAATTGGTAAATGGATACAATGTGGTCCATCCATAGAATCAAATATTACTCAGCAAACAAAGAAGCAACTACTCATAAATGCTAGAATTATGATGGAGCTCAAAGCACTGAATGAAAAAGCCAATCTCAACATGTGACATGTTCTAAGATTCTTCCAGTCAGCATTCTCGAAATGACAACATTATAATAATTATGGAGAACAGATCAGTGATTACTGAGGTTGGCGTATGATTATAAAGGAGGAGGAGAAATGGAGCAGAGTATCTTTGGTGAGGTAGAAGAGTTCTACATGTTAGGTGTGATGTTTATTAATAAACATAGGTAGGTCAGCCTATTAAAATTTCATAGAATTATCAAACCAAAAAAGTGCATGTCAGAGTTACTGAAATCTCAATAAAGTCTAAAGTTTATTTGATTGTATTGATCTAATGTCAATTTCCTGGTTTTAATAATTGGACTAAGATTATGTAAGATCTTAATCAGTGGGGAAGTTGAGTAAAAAATACACAGGAACCCTTTGAACTACTTTCCAGCTTTTCAAAATAAAAATGATCCAATGCGAACACACACACACACACACACACACACACACACACCTGCCACCCATATATGGGGCACACGGACCCTCACGAGAAACATTATAGGAAGATGAAGGCAGAGATTGGGGTGATGCTTCTACAGGCCAAAAATGGTCAATCCCAAAGATTGTTAGCAAACTACCAGAAAGTAAGTGAGAAGCATGGAAAAGACTTTCTCTCACACCCCTGGGAAGGCAACAATCCTGCCCACTCCTCGGTCTCCATCTTCTAGCCTCCAGAATTGTGAGACAATACCTTTCTGTTATTCAAGCCACCCCGTTTGTGGCACTTTGTTAAGGCAACTCCAGCAAACTAATACAGATTGAAAGAGATATTCATATTTTTAGAGTATATATTATATTCTGTGCAAAATAAACTATACATGTATTTTCTGGTGATGGTAAAACAGAAAATCTGAATAAAGATGTATCTTAGCCTGCTCGACCTGCTGTAACAAAACATCACAGACTGGGCGGGGGGGATGGGGGGGAGGCTTATACAGCAGAAATTTATGTTCTCCAAGTTCCAGAAGCAGGAAGTCTGAGATCAGGGTGCCCATGTAGTCAGGTTCTGGTGAAAGTTGTCTTCCTGACTCTCAGTTTGTCACCTTCTTGATGTCCCTTCATGTGGTAGAGAGACAGAGAGAGCGTGTGCGAGAGAGCACCGTGATACCACTTTTCTTCAGGGCACTGATCTCAACATGAAGGCTCTATCCTTGTGATCTCCATCTAAACCTGATTATCTCCCAAATACCCCATCACCATATACCATGACACTGTGGTTAGGACTTCAGCATAGGGATTTTGATGGAACCCCAATTTACAGTCCACAATAGGTCTAATAGGCACAATTGACTTAAATAGGACTATATGGAATATTGGAAGATTAAGTGACCATTTGTTAAACTGAAAGGATTTACTGGGCACCACATTAATCCCCAAGGAGATTTTAACAATGTGTGACAGCCATAAACCTGATTTGATCTGCTGCCAGGCCAGAATTAATTGGCTTTCATCTCTCAACTACCTTCTCAAATATATGTCCTGTTATTTAAAGTCCCAAAGCAGTTGCCCTTTCCAGCCCTCAAGGCCTTTTCTTTCTTGCTCTATTCTCTTTTGTTCCAGGAGATTCTTCCCTGAGCTCATCTTTTTCATATAGAACCTTGACAAAAGCAGTCAAAAGTATCCAATACACACTACTAATAACCACTCGATTTACTTTCTGAGTTATTACTGGACAGTTTTACCAAATATTTTGTTACTGTGCACCATACTCACTATTTGGCCAGCTACCACCACCCAACCACTATTGCACCACATATAAAGGTAGTTGTAGGGTAGGGCCATAGCTCCATGTACCAATGTTCATTCACATCAGTCAGGGCAGGCTAAATTAAGCTGTGTTAATAAGCAAATCTTGGTGGCTTAACAATAACAACACAAAGTTTAATTCTCGTACATACTACATGTAAAATGAGGCTGAAGTAAGGGTTCCAGCTTCAGATACGCGTGGGCTAAGGCTGATAGAGGCCATTCTGTAGCTGCAAGATCTGAGACACTAAGTCTACTCAGGACAGTTTTTGAAGTGTGTGTTAGGTCCTAGAGCAGACATAAATCATATCGCACATTTGTCTTCTAATTCCCATAGCATGAAGTAAATACTGGATGTAATTACTGCTTGTTTTATCAATAAAAAATAAAAATTAAAATTAAAAAACACATTGAAACCACTTCTCCCAAATATGATATTTGTGTATTTAAGTTATTTAGATAATATTAGATAAAAATAATCGCCTACATATTCCCAAATAAGAGTAGAAATATTTCTGTTTCTATTTTTTTTTTGCTTTGTTTAGACTAAATAATAAATTTACTTAGGAAATTTATCATCAGTAGATAATAAAACCATGCACTGATTGTCCATTATTTCCCAATATTTTAAGACATGATAAACATAAGAAGGAAATAAAGGAGTATTAAAAATTACTTCATAAGAGAAAAAATATATATATAATATTCTCAAATTTCTAAAGATAAAACATTACAAATTCTACGTGGTTTCTTAGGAAAATAGAGTAAATATAGAAAGTATGTAATTAATCTGTGACTTCGGTTATGGTTAAACGTAAGGAAAAAATTACTAATAAAGGTTATTCTTACATCATCTTTTCTCATTTTTTCCTTCCCAAATGCTTTCCTCTCTTTCTACCCCATCAGCCTAGATTTCCCAGAACTGTATCTGGTTGTCCAAGATATAATATTAGGTATTACTTCCCTGAAGTGAACCGTTGTTTGATTGTTTAAGATTTTTTGTTTATTTGAGAGAGAGAGAGAGAGAGAGAGAGAATGAATGAGGGGAGAGAGGAGAGGGAGAAACAGAATAAGAGCTGACTGATACCAGGGAGACAGACTGTGATTGTTGTTTAGGTGTTTATGTATTCATTTAAATAAAGGCCCTCTCTATTATTAGAGGCAAATAAGTTATAAACAGTAAATTAAATAAATAAATAAAGATTAAATGAATTCTCAGTAAATTAAATAAATAAATAAATAAATATTAAATAAATTCTCTTAACCCAAAGAAGTCATTAAGAATTATGTGTAGAAAGGTATTATTGATCAAGAAAGGTAGATGATAAGGCAACTGACTTTATCAAGTACATATGTTTCAAGCCCCATGTTATGCTACTTTTCTATGGATTGACTCAGTTTTGGGTAGATGGTACCCTCATCAAATAACAAATGGGTAAATTGAAGATAGAAATTTGTGCAACATACTTAACAGAGCTAATAAGTTATATCACAGCTATGTAAAAGTTTTTAAACCTTAATTTCTATTTCATCATCCTATCCCTACACCTTTTTGAAACCATGTTATATAGACAGTTAAACAGAGGGCATTTTATAGCAAATAACTCAAGGTCATAGGTACCAATACCTTCTTAAAACTTCAACCAGTAGGAAAACCATTTTGATTTGTTTTTTTTTAATTTATTTTTATTGATGTTCAATTTACCAACATACAGAATAACCCCCAGTGCCCGTCACCCATTCACTCCCACCCCCTGCCCTCCTCCCCTTCTACCACCCCTAGTTCGTTTCCCAGAGTTAGCAGTCTTAACGTTCTGTCTCCCTTTCTGATATTTCCCACACATTTCTTCTCCCTTCCCTTATATTCCCTTTCACTATTATTTATATTCCCCAAATGAATGAGAACATACAGTTTGTCCTTCTCCGATTGACTTACTTCACTCAGCATAAAACCCTCCAGTTCCATCCACGTTGAAGCAAATGGTGGGTATTGAAAAACATTTTGATATTAAAAATTCACATAGGAAAAGTTGAAAAAACTATTGTATTGGTTTTCTACCACTTGTACCAAATTATTAAGCATTACATCACGTAAAACAACATGAATTTATTTCTCACAGTTTGGGAGATCAGAAGTCCATTGCACTCAGCTGGTTTCTCTGCTCATGTCTCACAAGGCCAAAATCAAGGTTTCAGAAGAGCTCTGTTCCCCTAGTTGACATCCTAGGGGAGAATCTGTCTCCAGGCTCATTTAAATTGTTGGTGCACAGCATAGAATCAGTTTTCTTACTGGCTGTCACCCAAGCCCCACCGGAGCTCTCAGGGGCCTCTTTCCTGGTACTTGTATGTCTCAAAACCACCAATGCCAGGTGGAACACTTCCCACAATGTTCTACTCCTCTGTCTCCTGTTCTTCTGAGGCATCTCTCTCTGATTTCCGCAGGGAAAGTACCTCATTTTTAAGTGCTCCTGTGATTAGACCGGGCCCATCAGAAAGCCAAGATAAATCAACCCACCTCAAATTCCATGGTCTCAATCATATCTGCAACTTCCCTGTTGGACATATGACGTACAGTACTTCCCTCTTGTCCATGGTTTTGCTTTCTGCAATTTCAGTTACCCTGTCAACCCTGGTCAGAAAGAGGATGACTCTTGTGATGAATTGACAGCAGGTCAATGGTAGCCTAACATTACATCACAATGCCTACATCATTCACCTCACTTCGTCTCATCATGCAGGCATTTTATCATCTCACATCACCCTGAGAAGAAGGGTGAGTCCAGTACAACAAAATACTTTGAGAGGGACCACATTTGCTTAACTTTTATTACTATTATTGGTGTTATCGTTCTATTTTATTATTAGCTATTATTGTTAATTTCTTAATGTGCCTAATTGATAAATTAGATTTATCACACATATGTAGGTATAGGAAAAACATAGTATATATAGGGTTCAAAGATGCATTTTCTGAGAGTTCAGTGCTCTCCATGTTTTCAGGCCTCCACTGGGGGACTCAATGTATCACCTGTTGATAAGGGGGGCTATTATATATTAACAGGTTCCGGGGATTAAGCTGTGGATATCTTTGTTATTCAGTCAGACAAAAGCAATTTCATTGACAATCTAAAAATCATAAAGTGGGAATAGAGAAAGTTTTTTTTTCACACTGAAAAAAGTCATCATTTAGAATTACTTCAGTTCTTTCTGTATAATAACACAGCATACTATTCCTGTGATCTCTGGACGACTCTTTTGAATTAGTTGTGATTACAACCTGAACTCATTTAAGTGAATTTAAAAATAGTTTGGCATTTGCTAAAATTATTCAAACAGACTTGACTATATATTATTGCAATGAACTCCTTTATTTGCTCATTTAAACCCTGGGTCACAAAAATTACTGTAGCTCTTTATTGCCTTCCAAGTGTTTTAGCACCTGATTCTCTATATATCCATTTAAAAGGAAATTATTTGATCAGCACTGTATTATGATTTTATAAATGTAAATATTAAACCCAATTTGTTTTTAGTCTGAATTAAAGATGCATATGTCATGAAAGTTATCCATCTTTATTCCATAAATAAAACAGAATGGTACAACTAGAATAGAATAAATGCCAGAAGATGTTGCTTTCAAAAACAGTAGATTACTAATTGACCTTTTTCTGCGTTTACTATACTATTTATCATTTCAGCAGTTAGCCATCTTTCTGACAAGTGAATTTCTTTAAAATGTGTATGACATTTAACTGGATAGAGTTATTTGTCATTGAATAATTTAATGTCATTTCTTATTGCTTCAATTTAAATGGTTGATCTAATTTTTATTTGCAGTATACCATTTAGATGACTCATATTATATTGGTTAATGTCTGAATACTTTAAAAATTTAGATGAATGTGCTTTTTACTTGTCAACATAATCAAATGGGGCATATGGGATTTAAATTAAACAGTTGATTATATCCCATGATAGAATCCATTTATTTTATCCTCTCCCTTCCATCTTGCTTATTCATATCTCCTCTACATCCTTTCTAGAGTCTACTTCTGTCTCCAGATCTGCAATAATTTCATGAAATAATCATATTTCCCATGATTGATGAGCTCCTTGGATTCACATCTCCATTTTCTTCTTTTCTTTATTCTAAGCTCCAGGATTCATATTTACCTTCTCCTTTAACCTTCCACATTCAAATTAAATCTCCTTCCTAGATTGCTCTGAAAATTAATTTCAATGTTCTTTATAAAAGCCATAGATAACACTTTCTTATTTATTACTTGCTACAATTTTTGTGGTTCATTAACATTTACATCTAATAATAGATAACTTATTTATACCTATCAGCTTTTTCCAAGATTAACCTCTTCAATATTTTTTAATAGTTTTAGTACCTTTTTGAAGTTTATGTATATTTTATCATTTTTCTATTGTATATGCCATTAAATACAGTTTTAAAAATTGTAGGTAAATTGCCATAGTACTGATACAGAGAAAGAGAAAAATTGCTAAATACTGATTGATCAGTTTTGTCCTACACAGAGAGTCATCTGGTAAATCATCTTTCTACTAAATGTGATATTAATTAATATATTTCCTCTTCTCTACTTTTCTTATATCTAATAATATTCAGGCCAAATTATAGTCCATTATATTCCTCTTCCAATTTTTCCTTTCTTGGAAGAGTGGCCTTTCCCGGCCATTCACCACATCATCATTAGTTGCTAACATGAAATAGGTCTGCAGCTCCCAAACCTGACCTGCCATTCGTCTTTCCTCAGGCTTCATCCCTATCTATTAGTGTGCAGCACAAATCATCATACCTAGGAAGAATTGTATTCCTATTTCTCCTCAGAATTTCTGTCATTCAACTTCTTATTTTTCTCTCAATTTAGTGAGTGTATATAGTCACATTTATTGAGAAAAAAATATTAATTTAGAGGGTGTTTTCTTCTACAAAGGAAGAGAAGTGGCTTGCAAAAAACAAGTATGCACATTTTACAAATCACAAAAGCAATAAATAGAAGTAGTAAGTTGGATAAAAGGAAAGATGAATTGCTAAGGTTAAGTTGCAAATTTATTTCTGATTTCTTGAAAGTCAATACAAGAAAGAATATTCTATTAGTTAGCAGCTCTATTACTATAGTGGTTCACAACCACTATAGACTTGGTTTCCTAAAACTGTTCCCTGATAACCAGTAAAGTTTTATCTTTTATTTTATATCATTAAAAATCACGGACTTTGTATATATGATGGGGTAAAATCCATTTCAGTAATTATCCACTCTTATTTTGCCATAATTATCCCATTTTAGGCTAGCAGGAATATAATAAAATTTGTCATTTCTTTTTCTTTCCTTTGCAATTGAACTTTTCTTTATATATATTTTTTGCTATGTTATTTCTTTTGCTTTTTTTTTTATAGGATCTCTTCACTCATTAGGAATGTTAAGACTTCATATAATATGAAAATGTATTTTTCTGTTTCTCAAATTTTGTTTTTGTTTTTGTGTATTTTTCTAAGGGTGTTACTCCCTATACAAATGTCTGTTTTATATTCTATATTGTCAAATTTATCTATCTTTTCTTTAGTTTCTTCAATGGGTAACAAAATTTATGATTAGGAAAATTCTCCCTACACTTAACTTGTGAACAATTTCACTCAATTATTTTAATACTTATATATTTGTTTTTAAAACCCTCACCTGTTTGAAGGATGCCTGGGTGGTTCAACGATTGAGCGTCTGCCTTCAGCTCAGAGTGTGATCCCAGGGTCCTGGAATCGAGTCCCACATGGGGCTCCCCCTCTGCTTCTCTCTCTGCCTCTCTCTGTGTATCTCTCATAAATAAATAAATAACATCTTACAAAAAAATATACTCTCACACATTTGAAATTTATCTCAGCAGATTTGATGAGGGATGTATACGACTTTATTTTTATTACATTGGCTTACTGCTTTCAACACTGTTGTGAGTGAAGAATTGATCATAGCACCAGTTCTATAATAACATGTGGTAGAGGCTGGGACCTTTCCTACAGGATGCAATATATATTTCTATGAATTACAAACAATATATGATATCAATTCTCCTTTAGTTGGAATACATAGAGCTAGGAATCAAGAGATTCCTCTCTCACCTGTATTTCTAATGGCAGTTCATGTTTCTTTTCCCCCTCTTTTTATGCTTAAAACTGTTTTAGTTTAGAGACCCAGTACTAAGGAAATGATGTTTCTACCCAGGGATACAATAGTTGTTCCCTTTACCTTCAAGTTAAGTCTGCTGTCCTAGCCATTTGGGTTTTTTGAGTCTCTTAGCCAAGTTCAGAGAAGAGTTTACTGTACTGGTTTGGGTGATCAATCCTTATTATCAAGGCATTCAGTCAATCATTATTTGTTTATTGTTCACCTACTAAGTGTCAGTGTCTGTGTTAAGGAATGGGAACACACAGCAGTGAATGCAGGCAGTTATAAGCTCACAGTCCTATCATGATAAATGAATAACCCACAAATGAAACCACTGCAGGCTTGAATAAGTGCTCTGGGTGACAAATAAAAGGTTCTGTGGGACTAAATGGGGGCACACGACATCTTGGGGAGTCAGAGAAGGTCTCCTCATGCAGGTAGAATTAACCAGGTGATGGAAGAGTGGTCCATGTGCACAAGCAGCATGGGGGCTATAGAGTGGAACTCAAGGAGGCCAGTGTGGATGGCAGGCAACACTGAGGATGGGGGCAGCAGCCTGGGATGAGTGTGCGAGCACTGTGTTTGTGTCACATGCATCGAGTTCACGCAGCTGGGTGACGTGGGTGACCCGTTTCATCTACTCTGGGCCTTGGTTACCTTCTTTCAAGGCATGCGGTGACAACGTAAGTAAAGACCTGATATAGCAAAGGCCCTGATTCATTATTAATGACCTGTTATTATTTATTAAAGGTTGTTCTGCACCATAAAAAAACATAAGAGGAGTTAGGATTTGTGCTACATGATGGAGGAAAGGGCAATGTGCAGATTCTAGAGGATGCTCTAGGGTATCCAAAAAGAACCTTGTTTCCAATGGTAAAAGTTGGTGGAAAACTACATCAATCTAACATAGGCAAGAGTACTAAAGGTCAGTGTTTTCAGGGATAATGTTTTTGACTCACCTAATCAAACAGAGTTCCCGGAATTTGCCTTTTGGCAGAAAACAAATTAAACCATAATTGTCAGTCAAAGGAGGAAGTCATAAATAACCATAGTAAGGTTAGAAGAACTACCACAATGTACTAATCTAGGGCACTATTCAGGTACCACTTGTGCTGAACTCCATGCAAATGGTGCACACTTGAAGCACTATAGTTGTCACAGAAGACAGCATGAAAGGAAACTCCTGAAGTATGATTTCATAGCTAACAAGGCTAATTACAATGATACATTTTTTCTTTGTTCTATACCCTCAATATGCCACGGTGGTGGCAATAAAAATTAAGTTTACAAGCTACAAGATATCAACTTGAGATAGTACATAAACCCCAGGAAGAATGATCATTATCAAATGATTAATGCACTTTTTTGTAGGAGAGATAATTGCATTATTTTAGGGAGGAGTATGTTACTCTTGCCCTTTTGCTGCCTCTTAAGTTTGTGGAGTTTCCTAATGAGTGAGTTAGAGTAGATTCCATGGAATGGCTCATTCATAAATTATCCCAAATCCCAGTAAGTATGCATTTTCAGGGTTGTAGGTTCTGGAATGCTAATTCCTACTTTTCCCAAATTTACATGTAGCCAAGGTCCTGGGTATAATTCAGATTCCACAAATCAGATACTCTCACGGGGGCATTTGGCTGTGAAACACAGTTAAGTGAGAAGAGCAGGATGTGAAACATCTCTTTGCTGGCATGGATAGTAGTAGAAGTGGCATGGTTTGCTGTCAGCACATGTCAGAAGATTTCACACCTTTCTGCAGGGGTTATGAAAGCTTTAGCCACCCTGCAGGGTAGAGTGACACTAGGGTCTAAGAGCTATTTCTAGAGGCCCGAGGTGTAGTATGTTATTCTGGGCTTCCAACAATTTCATGAGAAACCTAATATGTGACAGTAAGTACCTTTAAGCTTAAACTAGTGATTGCTATTTCTGTTGTGTGCAACTAAACCCTAAATGCAACAGATAGTATTTTTTTTTATCAAGTTTATACAGCCTTTGCTAAAACAAATTTCTTTCAGTGATTCTACACCAAGCTTTGCAATTAAGCAAGGAAAGAAAATATTACCTATTGAATTCTAATTAAAAATAAAATTAAGTACAGTAACTATTAGAAATTGATATCTAGTAAAGAGCAGTAATGTGCAATAGATGCCCATGAAAACAATGTCATATTGGCATGAAGATAAAAATAATATTTTATGAAAGCAAAGAATGTATTATTGGTTTGGCATATTATTATTTTTCTAGGTAAGGCTGTGC
Organism: Canis lupus dingo; assembly: GCF_003254725.2. Taxonomy (NCBI): domain Eukaryota; kingdom Metazoa; phylum Chordata; class Mammalia; order Carnivora; family Canidae; genus Canis; species Canis lupus. Next base: position 5,534,193 of record NC_064261.1, on the reverse strand, counting down.
AGCAAGATTTTTGTTATAATTAGTGTCATTTTTTTTTTTTTTTTCTTTTCCAAGGCCTTGCTTGTGTTTGGTCATTTCCCAGATAATCACTGATTACTTGTTTCTTCCTCCATTGACTCCTAGTTAATATAATGGTTGTATTGTGACAACATGGGTGAAACTTGAAGGAATTATGCTAAGTGATAAAAGTCAAACAGTGAAATAACAAATACTGCATGATCTCACTTTTAAGTGTAATCTAAAACAAAAGCAAAAACAAAAACAAACACTTTCAGAGATGTATAGAACAGATGAGTGGTAGTCAGAGGGGAGGTGGAGGTGGGTAAAATGAGTGAGGGTCTCAAAAGGTATAAATTTCCAGTTATAAGATAAATAAGCCCTGGATATGTAAAGTCCAGCATGGTGACTATAGTTAATAATACCGTATTTCATATTTGAAAGTTGCTAAGACAGTAGAAAAATTCTAAAAAAAACCTATAAGTATGTACAGTGATAGATGTTAACCAGACTCCTTGTGATGATCATTTTGTAATATGTACAAATATCAAGTCATTATTTTGTACACTTGAGACTAATATGATGTGGTATATCAATTATACCTCAATAAACAATAAAACAATAAAAAGTTGGTTGTACATTTGTACTATTTTACTTTATTTATTTATTTATTTATTTATTTATTTATTTATTTTACCTCTTAATTGTCATTTTTCAAAGGTAAAAGCAAAACATTCTCATAGAGAAAAACAAAACCAAGCCACCAAATGTCTCTTGAAAATCATGGACCTTTTCCCGAAATGTATAACATATTCATTGTATGAGTGGAACACGTTTATACAGGCTCTGAAATGGCATTCCGTATTTAAAAAACAAAAAACCAAATGAACACTTATTTGGGGGGCAATTGTTCATTCTTCCCAGAGATGATATTGAGCCACTATTCACCACCATGAGCATTGATCCTAGGTACAGTGTTATATCAGTTATTATTTTGAATATTACCCTAATCCTTTCCAGCTATAACAGAACCAATCTGCTGCAAGGCTGAATAAAAGAAACTTCAGTTAAAAAAGGAGTTGAGAGGCAAGGGTGGGGAGTCCTCACATCCCACCTACTGTCTGCCAATTGCAAACCCCAAAAGGAAGAAGTCCACTTTATTGGTCTAGCAAGAGGAAGGTGAAATTCCTTCTCACCCAACAACAGGCTCAGCCGGTATGAAAACACCACAATGACCCAATTAGAAACTATCACCACCATGAAGTCTCTTTCCCCCAATGGACTCTGTTCAAAGCAGCCCTTCCCAACTTCCTCCTTTTCTCTATAAAATAACAGTCCTCTCCTTTGATCTCCTGACCTGCCTATGATTTGCCATAATTTAGATGTCCTGAATTGCAACTCCCCTGCTTTGTTTACCAGCAAAAACCCATTTTGCTGGTAAAATAACTGGCTATTTTACTTTTAAAGTTGGCACTGCTACCTATGATACTACAGTCTACTGTAATTACTGTTTCTGATTTCATTTAAAGAAACCATTCTCCAGAGACACATAAACTCTGGAGTCCTCAAATATACAAACTATTTCAATAGGCAAGGTTTTGGAGAGCCTCCTTTCTGTCTTTATATAGGCTAATTTCAATCTTCACCCAAGATTTCACCCCCTTGTTTATTCCATAAATTCCCAACAATGAAAAAAAATCTTAAAAAAATTCCCAAAAAGCAATTCTCAAGCTAGCTGCTGACGTCCAACCAAGCAACACAAAGGAAATAGCCTTTAGATGATATTCAGTAAAGACATCACTACTGAAATTACCCACCTCTGCTCTTGACAACATAAAGCAGCTAATGAACCATCTACCTAGAATTTGGCCTTCATGTTCTCAATACTGGCGACATGTCATATTCTCCAGTGCTCTGGGGGGTATGGTTTTATATGACCTTTTGGGTGATGTGAACTCACAGCATGTCCCACATTGATCAAATTTGTCAACACCCCTGGGTTTTACCTAAGTCTCTTTAGGAAAGTCATAAGTATGGGCAGATAATTAGCCCCTTTCAGGATCCCAGGCCAACAACGAGTCAATGAGTTACTGCACAGAAAAAAAAAGGAGAAGAATAACATCTTATCTTTTGATATTGACCTGAACTGCAATGGCCCTGGTTCTACAGGGGCAGGATGCATAGCAGGGTGGTTGCAGCAACACAGTAACACCCACTGGGTCCAGAACAATGCAGTAGATCGTACCACAGATCCCACTGAGACCGCGACTACTCAAGCTATTTTTTTTAATTTTTTTTAATATTTTATTTATTTATTTAGGATAGTCACAGAGAGAGAGAGAGAGAGAGAGAGGCAGAGACACAGGCAGAGGGAGGAGCAGGCTCCATGCACCAGGAGCCCAACGTGGGATTCGATTCCGGGTCTCCAGGATCGCCCCCTGGGCCAAAGGCAGGCGCCAAACCACTGCGCCACCCAGGGATCCCTCAAGCTATTTTTTGAATGATGAAAATACCATAATAGAGAAATGGTAAAGGGAATTTTAAAACCAACTAACTTCATATACTGTAAAATAAGTTTAATATCTAACAGCTAGAACTTAATATCATACACTTCTGCTAATTTCAAATACCTCAATAGTGAGGAAAAAGAAAGAGAACAGAAAACACAAAACAAAAACCACTCTACAAATTGTACAAAACCTATCTAGCAAGTGCAATTACTAGAGTTGTTCATATTTTTAATTAATAGACATAAATCCAAAGGAATCCTCCAAAAGTTGAGGATTTTTTTTTCCGAAACATTTTCAAAAGATGTATTTTAAACTCAGACAAACCTTTCAAAGTAGTTCTCTACTCCATCCACAAAGCAAGATAGTGCATCAGGATTCGATCATGCTGGCTACATTTTATTTTTTCCTTCTTTAATCTCAAGAATCACAGAAGAGAAAAAACACTGGAGAACATTGATATAAAAATAGTCCAGGGATTATTACTAGATTTATACCATATTTTGATGGAATTTTAGGGTGAAAAGTAAAAAAAACAAAAAAAACAAAAAAAAAACACAATTGTTTTAATTTTATGAAGAAAAGGTGAGACTTAATGTGCAGACTTTGTCTTCCTCATCTCATCTCTGTGTTTATATACTCAAGCCATACCTTCACCTATGCTATATTTTTATTTCATACTTTTTAAAGATCTTATTTATTTGAAAGAGACTGAGTATGAGCAGAGAGGGGGGCAGAAGGGGAGGGAGAAACCAACACCCTGCTGAGCAAGGAGACCAGACACAGGGCTTGATCCTAGGACCCTGAGATCATGACCTGAGCCAAAGGCAGATGCTTAACCAACTGAGCCAGGCACCTGTATATTGTTTATTTTCAACATGAGTCAACTACTAATACTAACTTCTCCTGAAGTGCTTTGACGAATAATTAACAGAAAGGACTCCCTGAAGATTAATGATGTGGCATAGGTTCCCAGCTAAAGCTACATAAACACTGCATAAAAGGAATGCATATAAATCTATCACACATATTTTATACTGGACAACGCAGCCATCTGGGGGATGCAGGAGATTTATTGCTCAAGTGCTGCTGTTGTATATACAGTTCTCTCAGTGTTTTTCACATCTCAGTAGTTTTATCTGGGAAGTTGTTTTAACCAGTTTCTCATCCATTATCATTAACAAATTCTTAAGCTATGACCTAAGTCATCTGCATTAGCCATTTACTACATCATTCACTCAAGTTGTGGACAATTTTCTTTTTATCGCTTTGAAAGCTATCAGGATACAAATTTATATAATGGCTTTAATTCTAAGTGTTTTACTGACATTCATTCAATAATCTGCTCAGTACCCTGTTTGCATATTATTGCTCTTAGTGTTTTCCTGGTTTCAGAATTGATAGGTAAGCTTATAAAAATGTTACACTTAATGAATATTTTTAATAAAATGGGGCTTTCTCTTGCCTTAACATTTTACTTTTTATAAATGATTCAAGAATAATTTTACTATTGATTACTATCAAAAACATCTCTTTGGTTATATTTTTACCCTGTATGTATTTTCCTCATTTTCTGAAGAGTATATATACCCAGAAAAAAATAGAAGTATTTAATGAGCATCTTAGTGATTCTTTTTATCACATTACCACTAATAAGACTAAATACTGAAAGAGATCGATATAAGGTAAATCTAGGAGCTGGTGTCTATCTAGTATGTAGTAAGGCCACTGTTAATCCCACAGAAAAAGACATGTATTAGGGATTTTACTCTGGTTTTTAGGACACCAATTTTCCTATTTTTGTATCTTTTTACAATTTATACTAAACATACTCAAACCTCTGTGCTAATAACTATGGAGAAAAATATTGAAATAAATTTAAAAGCGTTTAAATATTTTTAAAAACTTGTATTAAAACATAAATCATGTTTACAGTGATAAATGCATGTGTCTGTGCACACACATCATATATTGTTTCACTATTTGTTTCCTGTGTGACAGCTAGAAAGATGAAAATTCCTAACTCTCACTTACAATCATGAAGAAAAGATCATCTGTGTCTTGTGGATAAAAAAAACAGTAGAGCCTAAATCTTAGGAAAGGGATTTTGATGCATGATTTGAAAGGGAAAAGTAAGTATATAGAAGACTTTGAGATTTGAATTGTAGTTCGGTAAATTGGGAGATATCATTTCACATGTCACTGAGGAATGACTCAACCAAAGCTCAGTAATTTATTGTGTTACCCTATCCCAGACAGGACTAGACCTTGTGGCACAAAGATGAATACAAGATAATTCTCAATTTCAATGAGTTTATGATCTGATAATTCATGTATCCAGATCTTACCATGGAATAGCTCAGTATCAAAAGACATATGGAAAGAAAGAACTACACATTAGAGTATGATTTTATTCCTCTGTTCATGTGGAGAAAATCAGGGAAAAAAAATTTAGATAAACTTCAAATGACCTGGAAAGATGAATTAGGTTTTGGTAGACAGAAAACATTCCAGGTTGAAGAATCAGCATGAACACGAATAAAAGATATTGCTAGAAAGGAGTTTGGTCGCAGGTATCTAATATAGCACAAACTGAATCATGAATGTGGATGTATTTCCGAGAAAAATGTACATTTATCTTATTTCCTGAATTAAATTAAAAATTTAAGAATAACAAAAAGCCTACTGAGAAATGTCTTTTTGCCTTATAGTCTAAGTCAGAGAACCAAGTCACAAGGTTCTTATATAGCTTTCCAAATATATTCTGTGAATGCAAGCATTTCATTATTAATTTCTATTTTAACTTTTACACAAATAGTAGCAGAGGACATACTATTATTCTTCACAATTTTAAACTTATTTCTCTGAGATTGTTCCTTATCAGTTACGCCCTCCTTAAATTTATATAAAATGAAAATTGAGTTAACTAGTTGCAGCAAGGTAATGAGTTACAGTCTGATTGCAAGGATCTGTGGAGTGAATTTTTGACCAGAAAGTGGGGGCATCTTGAGTAGACTACCATCAAGTAGTGGTAGTGAGAGGAAGAGACAAAAAGAGACAATTGCTTAAAGAGCTGTTTTAGAAGTGACAAATAATAATGGAACTAAATCAGTTTGGCTGGTAAAAAGATTTCTATTTAATACCAAATTCCAACACTTATTAAGTCTAAACTGTGGAATTAGTCTCATCCTGTCCTGAGCTTCAGTTACTACATTTGTACAATGGAGAATAATAACAATTAATTCACAGAATCATGTGAATAGTTCAGTAATATTGAAGTGAATATTCCCATGGCCTATAATATGAATTTTATGGGATTTTTTTCATTATTTACTAAATATCCATCATTTTAAAACAAAATCCTATATTATCAATATATCTTAATTATGTATTATACTATGTTTAGTTTTTATTTTCATTTTACATATTTAATTATTCATCTAGTATTTTGAGTTATATAAAGTAGAATACAATGACTAGTCATTTTATTAGAGTAATACTGGCTGCTGGAAAAAGCAAACTCCAAAATTTCAGAGCCTTCACAAAGCAGTTTATTTTCCACTTATGAATACCTTCCAGTGCAGCCCAAATTTCTTGATAAGTGGGGGAGTGGCTTTGCTACCCGCACAGTGACTAGGAGACTCAGATCCCTATCATCTTGTGCCTCTCAGTCCTCCAGGGCTTAGAGTTCTCTGCTTCCAGACAGTAGAGACAGACGCTATGGAGAAGCCTTATCTGCTCCTTAAATGCTCTTGTCAAAAAGGGATGCTTACCATTTCTGTTCACATCTCACATGACTACAAATGCATGCGAAAAGCTGGTTGCTTTTCAGTGAAAACTCTACACTCTGGAATGAAGACCATCAATTTTGGTCAATAGCTAGCAATTTCAGGCACATTAGTCCAATATTGTAATTCACAAATGAGGAAAGTTAAGACCTAGCAATTGTGAATTCAATGGAGATATTTATCGCTTTCTTATGGTGTTTCTTTGATCTAATGTTATTTGGTAATAATGTTTGGTAATGGGTAGAACTTCATTCAACTACGATGGGCATGAAAGAAGAAAATGTTATATTATTGTACAAGGCAGACAATAATGTTGGTCAATATATTCACTTTTAATTATAGGGTATAGCATTTCATTTTTCCTTTTCAAATCATTACTTAGTATTAAGGATTTATTATAAAATATGACATTCTTAAGAAGATCTACAATTTGCTGCTGAGTCTTCATTTGGGAATTTAGCACCTCGGTTGCATATATCATGATAATGCAAAAGCATTATTCTGTTTTATGCTGCCTGCAGAATCAACAGGAGAAAAATGAGAACTGCCCGTGCTGCATGAGCCATAGTTTAACTGTGAAGAATACAATTGAAATGGAGGATGCTAAAAATTCTCTCAGCTGTATTTAGAAAAATTGGTCCAGCATTTTCCATTAATCAGCACAAATATTTTTCTAAGTATACACTTGAAGGCCTTTGCATCTATACTCAATTATGGAGGCAGCAGGAAAATTATGTTCTTTGAATATAAAATATTGCTAAGTTATTCAAAAAGGGCTCTCGGAAGCTCTTCAAAGAGAATACTATAATATAGAAAAAGTCTCTTGTGTAGATGTGTCAATTATTGCTATTTCATCAATATATCGTTTTTTTTTTTACTAAGAAATGAAATTATTTTCAAATCCTGATTGAATAAATGAAGAAGAAACACGATATTATATAAGCAGAAATATTTATTCATTCAACCACCAAATGAACATCTACTAGATGCCAGGCATTGTTCTGGATGTTAGGGATACGACATAGAACAAAATTCATGACTTCACCAGTTGCCCATTTTTCCTTTATTTTATAAACATGGAACTCTTTCTTTAAGCAACAAATTGAAAAATACTACACAGATTCAGGAGGCTGTCTCTGAGGGATGAATTTCCTTGGATTGCCTGCTTTGAACTTCAGAACTTTTACTAGGTGTGGAATAAAAATACAGTGTGGAGTAAAAATCTGGATAGACATTAATTATAATAGCTGGCAATTCCAGAAAAGGGATTTTACTAACGGGTGAAGGCCAACTCTGCCCTACAGAGGAAGAGCCAGCAGAGGGAGATGAAGCAGATTTGTGAGAAAATATCCAAGCACTAGGACTTTGAAAAACACTAAATAGACTTTTCAAAGACTAAGACTTCATAAGTCTTTTGGTATGAAAACGTATCAGTTGCCAAATTTATAATTTTAAAATTATTCTTTGAAAAAAATTACCTTCTGGTATATGATGGATAATGTATTTAGAAGTTAATGAAGTTAGTGCCAGGTTTCTTTTTATTATTATTATTTAAACATTTTATTTATTTGAGAGACAGAGAGAGAGAGCTTGAGCAGAGGGAGAGGGAGAAGCAGACTGCACTGACTGCAGAGCCCGATATGGGGCTCATTCCCATAAAGCTGAGATCATGCATGACCTGAACTGAAATCAAGTCAGCCACTCAATCAACTGAGCCACCCAGGTACCCCAGGTGCCAGGTTTCTGATATTTAGTCAAGACGTGTGTTACATCCCCAGAAACTAAACTTGGCTTTTTGATTCAGGAGTTATACAGGTTTCGGCCATAATTCACAATTATTAGGCAATATAAAAGTGAACAATCCCTTAGCAAAAAAAATTGGGGAGTGGTGAGTCAGTTTTTAAAGTTGGTAAGATAATATTAATGTATTTTAGTGACTGGAAGACTGATTGATTGAAAGAGTAGAATTTCTACAAAGCTCATGGTAAGTTAAACACAAAAATCTTCTTACTATGCCATGGCTTATACTTCATGCATACAGTTGAAAAATCTTTTATGAGTGAAAAGTTCATAAATATTTTTCATTCATGTATTATTGTTTTGCTTATAATTCCATTCTATGGCTCACTGGGGAACTGTAAGTTTATGTGTCCATGTGGGAAATGAACACAAGTGATAATTATAAAATGGTATTACAATACTGAAAAATTAAAAAAATAATGAAAAATATCCATTTGTTAATTTATGGGTTTATTGCAACAAGGACTTTGCATATTCTATCATAATTCTTATTTTTCTATATCAACATCAACATTCTGCCTCAGTTGGAAGCATCACTGGTAAAACAAAAAGGGAAATAGAGTAAGATTAATATCTGAGGTGATATAGTTTGTACTTTGTATCCTTTATACTTAAAGTGTGGTCCACAAATTAGCAGCACCATATTACTGGGAGTATATTAAATTCAGAATCTGCATTTTTAAAGATTCCCAAATAATTGTATGATCACTCTTAATTAGAGAGGACTGTCTGGTCTATGCAATAACCTTTCTGCTTCCTCTTTGCTATCAGGATCTGCATTCTGTTCACATTTTGTGAGGGGATCTTGTTTTTTTAACTAATTAGTTTATTTGAGAAAGAGAGAGAAAAACAGAGAGAGGCAGAGCATGTTGGAGAAGGGCAGAGGGAGAGAGAGTATTAAGCAGGCTCCGTGCTGATGTGAGGCTCCATCTCACAACCCTGAGATCACAACCTGAGCTGAACCCAAGAGTCCAGGTTTAACTGACTATACCACCCAGGTACTACCCCCAGGCATCCCTTGAAGGGTCATGTTAATCATGATCCCTTCACAGCCCTGAGCAAATAAAAGATGATTAGACTAAGCCATACATGATGATCTAATTCCTTTCTCCTATGTTTCAGTACAGGCATGTGATGCGACACTAAAGAAACACCATAGAAAATATTTGGGGGGCTTATAGACTAAAAATGTCATCACTCTCAAAAGACACACCAAACAAGGACAGGTCTCCTCTTAGCCTCTGGATATTTTCATCCTGCAAGTAATATCTGCAATGGCCATAACCCTCTTGGGACGGTGAGGAGAAGACAAGGGAATAGCAAAGAAGCTGAGCTATAGTCTGTAAGACCTACAGCTCATTTATCCAGTCCCAGAAACCCTCTGCTTCCAGCAGAGGGAAGTTAATACTTAACTTAATAAGTTAATACTTATTAACGAGATCATAAATTTTCTCAATAACCTACTTTCTCGTATTTTCATATTTTGAGAAATATGAAAATATTTTGTATTTTCTCAATGACCTACTTTTGCTTGGCCTCTGTCACTTATATGAGCAGATATAGTAACTTAAAATCAGCATCGGGATCCATAGCTAGATTAACTACATTATTTGTCTTTAAATCTGCACCTACCAAATCCATGGATGGGATCGTTTTTGTGGATGGTGTTAGAGAATTACAGGCAAATGATATGTTTCCAAAGGAATGGCAGCCTCAAGATCAGAAGACTTACTTGCTGAATTATGATTGAAACAGAAATTCGATTTAAATTTTCCTCTGTGAATTTTCCTCCTACTTAAAGATTAAAATGATTAGTTTCCTATATTCTGTTCTATCAATTTGGAAAAAAGAGCAAAAACAGAAGCCTAAATCTGGATCGTGTTTTTAAGGTTTTTAGTGATTTCCCTAAATCATAATATTTTAATTATTGCCACTTATAGCTTCTTCCAAAAATCACTTGGGGAAAGCTCAATTTAAGAGCAAAACTAGGGCTTATCTTTCACGTTTACTGTATAAAGCCAAACAGCATTTTTATTAGATATATATTTTTATTAGGTATGTGCTCCTTAGATATGTAGAATATAAATTCTGCTAGAGAATATCGATCTAAAATATATGTATACTTACATATATTTTACTCAGAAAAACTTCATGAATTTTTAGCATATTAGGCCATTGCATTTTCACTTAGTGATCATAGGCATATCTTATTCCTTCGGTTTAAATAATTGCTATTTATAAAAGTGTGGCAGATGATATTGTTCCAAAATTTGCCACAGAATTATTTCTGGTCCCAATTGCTGTTTCAGAACATTGTCACTGACTGTCAAGAGGTGCAGTTTATTTCCACACTTAGACGTGCTTGTGACTGGTCCGACCAATAGACTATGGAGGAAATGATGCTGTGTCACTTCTGAGGCCAGGCCAGTGGAAGGACATGACTTCTGCTTTAGCCTCTTTCTTGGTACACTTACCCCAGGAACTCAACTACTTACCTTAAGAAGGCTGTAGCTACATGAAGAGGCCTCAAGTAGGCCTTGGGTGACAAGCAGTATTAACTGCCAGAAAAGAGATTGAACAAGCCTTCAGTTAATTCTAGTCCACAGCTCAGCCTTCTCACTCTCTGACTGAAACATTTTGGTGTCCAGTCCCTTGCAATGTACCTTTCCCGAATTCTTGACCCACAGACTCTGTGAGTCTAATAAATGGATGTTTTCTGCCACTATAGTTTGAAATTTCTTAAATAAATTTAATGCACTCTCTCAAGTCTTAGAAAGATATGTCATTCAACATGTCTATTAAGCTAAAACTCTGCTAATAGTGAGTCAGTTGGTCAATAGAGAGAAGCTGGGCTTCATGTCCTATAAAATCATATTTGAATTCTGATTCCATGAGTTCTGCTCCAATTACTTCAACTTTCTGAACTATAGTTTCCCTACCTTAAAAATAAAGATAAATATTCCTTTTTCAGAATTATGATGAGATGATGATTAAATATAAAACCTATAACCTATTACATAATACATAGTAGGTAATAAATAAATGTTTTTGTAACATGGATGATTCGGAACTTTATGAGAATAGTAATCGTGAACATTTACTTGAGTACTTACAATGTGTTAGATATCAGCATCATGCTTGGCATGTGTTGTCTCAAGTAGTAGATAATTTAACACACTAATTTTTTTTCACATTACATGATTTTATACACATTTGATTTGTGTCTCAGAGACTTCATACAATTAACTCATTCAATATACAAGACTGCTCATGCCATAGGCTGCGTCACCTGTTGTTAATAAAAATAAAATTGATAAGATCATCTTTAAAATACAGATGAAAGATCAAAATATAGGACACTAATAGAGAATCTCAAATTACTACAGATACCTTTCATACAAAGGAATTTTAGTTTAAAGAATAAATCTAAATTTCTACTAATACACGGGGGTAATACTAAAGAGTAGAACTTGCATAATTTCAGGGTGGTATAGCCATGGGCTGCCTTGTGCAAAGAATGTATCACGTGTTCTGTAAACATTTGGGTTTAAAAATATGTGATTAAAAAAACAATTGGTTGAGTTTCAGTGTGCTGCATATATTAATAAGAGCTCTATTGATAAAGACACAAAATATTACACTAATGATCCATTATTCTTTGATTTCACATTTGAATGTGTGAGCTGAGAAAACTAATCATGTGAGCACACACACTTTCAGAAACATGTAACCATCTGGAGTATCTTTAGTAGCAGAAGCCAATATTTGTGCTGTTATTTTCATTATAGGCCTTTCAGTGAAACTCTCTCCAGACAAGCAGGGAGCCAAGAAAAGAAATTAGTGGCCATTCAAGGACATGGCTCAAAGACAATTCTATTCTATTAGCGTATATGTAGCTTTTCTAAAAGCTGTGATAAATTTCCCCCAAATGTGGTTTGTCCAAGACCAACATCTATTCAGAACATGAAATGGAAGGGAAAAACTTCCATGGTTCATTTAAACAGCTTCTTAATGTCAGAGAATTTTTAGCTGAAGAAAGACATTGCCTTTATTCTTAGCTTATGTTGAATGAATAATTCAGAATGAAAGCAGTTGCAGCATAATGATAAAATTACATAAATCAAAGAGTAGCTGCTCGAGCCAAATATCTGCAGGAAAAAAAAATCACATTTCCTACTCTTCTGTTTACTTAGAGGCTTATTTTGTTTGTGCAGATGTTCCAAAAACTATCATTACATGTGTTTCTTTGCAATATTTATAACCTAATTGAATGCTTGCTCTAAGAAATTTTACTTCACTATCCAATGTATCTTTTAGCCTGATTTGTTTCTTACTGTCCAACAGAACCTATACTTAATGACGGGGAAAGTTCCAGGTAAATGACCATCCTGAGACTAAAATTGAGAGTAGAAGAAGGGAGGGGATTAATAATTATCAGAGGCCTGTTTTGTGCTAGGTGGCAGATGGTTTGCTATTTTTTCCCCTCACAACAGCTTTCTGAGTTATAACAATTATTCTGATTTTTCAGATAAATTTAGCTTGGTGTAGTTTTTTATTGTCTAAGATCGCACAAGTACAAAGCAGTGGGATCACACTTGAATAGTCTGACTGCTTTTTCCAATATATAAGAGAACAATAATTCAAGTAATCCAAGTGACTTTAAAACATTTATTTATTTATTTATTTATTTATCTATCTATCTATCTATCTATCTATCTATCTATCTATCTAAAGATTTTATTTATTCATTCATAGACAAAGAGAGAGAGAGAGGGAGAGACACAGGCAGAGGGAGAAGCAGGCTCACTGCAGGGAGCCTGATGTGGGACTTGATCCCAGGTCTCCAGGATCAGGCCCTGGGCTGAAGGTCACACTAAACTGCTGAGCCACCTGGGGTGCCCCTAAAGCAAATATTAAAAACCAAACAAACAAAAAACAACAACAACAACAACAACAACAACAAAAACACCAGAAATTGCAAAGTTTTTAGGCCCAGAGTTTAAAAATAGTATGACTAGTACTTGGACAATTTAAATAAATTTTATTTTGAAAGTCTTGACTTTTAGGGGTGCCTTTTAGCAAAATGATTTTCCCCTTGTTAAGGCAGAGTCACATTTTAATACAGAGATTCCTGGACTTACTTGCAAAAGAAATCTTAGCCTGAAGCTCACTGCTTGGAAATGGGCCTCTCCTCTGATTAGACTCATGCTAAAATCCGCCACATGTCAAATAAACTTAAGAATAAAAAGTCATATCTGCACAATTGTCTGAATAGCTTATTGATTCAGATTTTTTTTAAAAAATAGTGAGTTCAGCAAAATCAGAAGGGCAACAAAACCAATCATTTCAGCCCAAATGGTTCATTCCATAGCTGCATGCAGTCACAAATAGAAGAGAGAGCTATCTCCATCAACATAAGGCTGCACATTGTCACTTGCTGTACGCATTATCTATTTCCTTACCGAGGGGGAAATCAATGAAGCCACTTTTTTTGCCCAGCATTGCTTGAAATATTTATAGAAATTTATTGTAGAGGGTCAATTTTGATGCATAAATTTTAATATTCTAATTGCTCATATATAAATTACTACAGTGTTTCTGGGTAAAATAATCTTAAAAATAAAAATATGATTTTAACCACTGTTGGTTTTTATAATATATCAAGTTCTGTGCTGTGCTTTTCCTTTCACGAGCCTGTACAAGGCAAATAATTGCATGGAATTATTGAAGCTTTCAGGTAAAAGAGAGTATTAGAGGTCACCAAAGGCCACATCCACAGGAGTGCATTAACCAAGGAACTATCTTGGAAATTATCTGTATTATATATTTATTCAGCTTCTGTGCAGATGCTCCAAGTAAGAAGGTCATGTCTACCTATGTAATGAACAGACCCTTTCACTAACTTTTGAAATTTTTAATTTTTTTCCTCATACTTCAACTCTTTACACCTATATCTACCATTAAAGAGCCACATCCTCATTTCCATGCCAAAATATACTTGATTTCCTATAAGTTCAAAATAAGAGCACTTTATCGTGGTCGGAAAATTACCATATTTTTGACCTAATAAATAAAATATTGACAGAAGCCATTTTATGTTTCTACTACAGAGATTGCTACTATTTTATGTAGAAGGTCATAAGAGTAGTGGCTACTTATAGTCCATTAGGCATCTGAGTGTCAAAGAGAAAGCTAGAAAATAAGGGGGTATTAAGTTTTCATTTAATATATGACATGATTGTAGCTAAAATAGCACTAGACAAAATCATAATTACTACATCTTCATAAAACCTCGATCAAGTAATTATTGCACAGATAGCTAATATTTAGCAGAAGATGGAAATGACTTTCTGGTAGCTACCATTTTTTTAAACTTCTGTTGTTAAAAATTGGTGTACTTATCAATAATAGCCTGTTAGTTCAATTCCAAATTTTCTCCATTAAAATGAGCTGTCTCTATAATTGAACTATATTTTATATCACAGGAGAAGTATTTCTATCTGCTCTATTTTAATAAAAAATAAAGGAGCCATTATACAGCTTGCTATTTTATACATTCTTGTCTTTTAAAAATGCATAGAAAATAAAGACTTGATGTTCTAAACTTGAGATGCAGTTGCCACGACAACCAAAAAACACAATACTGCATACCACTATTCAAATGGTATTTGAATATCAGAAAGAATCTATTACATTATGTATGATTTTCTCTAGATTTAAATAATAATAATCCAGTCTTTTGCTTTAAATAGATATATTTATTATAATTCTAGTATAGGAAGTTGGTTTAAGAAAAAAAGCATATAGATATATAACAAATAAATCATTCTAAGGAATTCCATGATTTTTCTTAAATTGCTGATTTGCATAAATAGATTTGTCATAGTAGAAGATTTTCCTTGGTACAAAATAAAGATGCAAATGAATTTAATATTCAGTGAATTAAATGGTTGCCCTAATGTAAATTTCTACCAATACACAAGTCTAAACCTAACCCCTCCCCAATTATTCATGGGGACACTTCCAAGTATGCTTTGTACTACAGTATCCTCATAAGCACACCAATACATTTCACTGTACTTACTAGCTTTCTCTAAACTTGCATTCTAGCACACTCTCTGAATTTTGCTACTAACAATGCTATCTTCTCAATCACTCAGGCTCAAATATAGTTATGTTTGACTTTTTCTTTTCCTTGTCATCATTATTGAATTCATTAACTACTCTTTTGGGGTCTACCCAGGAGAATAATATTCTGATGTTCCTTTAATTTAAATATTGGTTCAATATTTATTTTGATTTATTTGAAGAAAAATTAAATCTTGTACTAACGAAAGCTTATTTATTTTTATGTTAAATATGCATATTTCCTAAAGTAGCCCCAATTGTACAGACACAGGAATCAGGAGATGGAAGAATGGAAGAGGTCACAGGAGCACGTGATAACAAGAGTGGAAAAGCATCTATATTATACTACTTGGTTTTGCTGGAGCTATGAGAAACCAAGAGAAGTTTTTCAGAAAGGAAATTGCTTAATAAAATTTTATAGGAAATAGTTCTCATAGAAATATGGAGAATGACCCAAAAGAAGAGATTAGTGGCAGAAAAGCAGGTAGAAATCTCCTACTATAATTCAAGAAATAGAAAATGAGGAGACCAAATAGAGTATTCTTAGTGAGATTTTAAAAGATTTAATGAATTGGGGACTCCTGGGTGGCTCAGTGGTGGAGCATCTGCCTTTGGCTCAGGTCGTGATCCCAGGGGTCCTAGGATCGAGTCACACATCGAGGTCCCTGCATGGAGCCTGCTTCTCCCTCTGCTTGTGTCTCAGCCTCTTCTGTGTGTCTCTCATGAATAAATAAATAATTAAAATCTAAAAAATGATTTAAAGAAATGAAAACTTGTCCTGGTGTTTTAAAATAAGAAAACATTAAAGAAAGGGAAAGAATAGTGTTTTAGATGTATCTTGAAGGATTGTAAGAAATTTCAAAAAATGGGAAAATACAGAGTCCTTGAAACAGAAAGGAGAAACACATACATGAATTTAGTGAACAGGGTAGCACTTGTTTATAGACAATAAGATTATTTTTATAAATGAGAAGTCGAAAAGAATAGGCAAACTGGAAAAGTAAAAATATGCTTAGTATCTTTATGAAAGTCAGATCAGGAGACTTTTCATTAAAACAAATTTGGAAAAGTAAAAATATGCTTAGTATCTTTATGAAAGTCAGATCAGGAGACTTTTCATATAATAAATTTGTTAAATACACATAGCCTTATTTAAGATTCTGAATTGTTTTAATGTAACAAATTTAATTACGTCAATAACTGGTAGACTAATTTCACTAGGCAGTTTTGATAAACTAATTATTCTGAAATTAATCTTTATTAAACTAATGTAAAATCAGGACTGTACAAAGGATATGTGTATTTTATTTATGAAATAATTTTAGACTAAACATGGAATACTGAATACAACTAGAGTAGATGAGATTTCAACTTCTTTTTGAGATTAATTGAATAATAAAAAGGAAAAGGAAGAGAGAATGCTGAATTCCAACCAACAACGGGGGAGAGTAAGGAGCAAGACAATTTATAAAGCAGAACTTTCTAGAAAAAGGCTTAGGAATTGAAGCCTCTAGCTAAAGGTGTAAGTGGAGGTGAAGCCAGATACTGAAAAGAGGATTGATCAAAATTCTGTAATAGGGACCATTTAGGATAGGCAATGTCTCCATTGCATTTCTCTAGATAATATCTCTTTTCCCACTTTGGAAAGTATATTCTGTGGAAACTGGATTAAAATCTCCAACACTAGTGACATTGGGCAAGATGAAACAAAGGACACCCTCCAAACAGAAGGAGAAATCTCCATAGTAAAAGGAGTGACTCCTAACTGTCAACTGTATCTGGGCTGACAACATGTACCACCTTGAAGGAAACTAGATAATTCTTCTCAGGAGGAGAACTAAATCACCTTAAAATTATCTTTTCAAATTCAGATTTTGGAGTCCCCAATGAAATGTCAGCTGCTCTGCCATGACTTCAAACATCCTCTCCGCAGACTAGAGCTTCTAATTGTCTTTTCATCATTTCTACAGGAGTAATAGAAGGATGAAGGAATATTTAGTATTTACATTTTGTATCTATGGGATGATAAATCACAAACTTCTAGCATGCATCCAGGAGTAAGTATCCATGACTTGGATGACTGAATGTGAACCTTCTCCCCAGGGTTAAATGTTTTGGGCAAATTCTGAAAAAGTTATACAGAACATGCTAGAAAGATTATAGATGATCCTAGATTCTCCTCAAATAAAACTGAGTTAAAGTTATATGAATGAAACATCTGATTGTTTTTCAAAAACTCTTGTAAAACTTCATCTAAAATAATAAAAATCACTTACGTTTATGCACTTACATTGTTTGTTATTTTTATATTTGAAAACTAAAGCCCTGGACTTACTATGAAGCTCTATTAGTCAAGCTAGCATGTATTGGCAAACGCCTGACAAATAGATCACCAAAAAAGAATGGAGAGCCTAGAAATAGACCACTATAAATATAGTCAACTGATCTTTAACAAAGGAGCAAAGGCAATACAATGGAGTAAAGATAGTCTCTTCAGCAAATGGTGCTAGAACTGAACATTTACATGCAAAAAAAAAAAAAAAAAAGAATGTAGACATGGACCTTACATCCTTCATAAAAATTAATTCAAAATGGATAAAAGCACCTAAATGTTTCACACCAAACTATGAAACTCCTAGAAGATCACGTGGAAGAAAACCCAGATGACTTTGGGTAAGGTGATGCTTTTTTAGATACAACACCTAAAGGCATAATCCATAAAAGAAAGAATTGAGAAGCTGAATTTCATCTAGATTAAAAACTTCTGCTCTGTGAAGACATTAAGAGAATGAGAAGAGGAGGCACAAACTTGGAGAAAACGTTTGCAAAAGACACATCTGATAAAGGACTACTTTCCAAAATATTCAAAGAACACTTAGAACTAAACAATAAGGGCAGCCTAGGTGGCTCAGTGGTTTAGTACTGCCTTCAGCCCAGGGCCTGATCCTGGAGACCCGGGATGGAATCCCACATCGGGCTCCCTGCATGGAGCCTGCTTCTCCCTCTGCCTGTGTCTCTGCCTCTCTCTCTCTCTCTCTCTCATGAATAAATACATAAATAAATAAATAATCTTTAAAAAACCTCAAGAATAAGAAGAAAAGCATCTCTATTTTAAAAATAGGCCAGAAGCCTTAAGAGACACCTCACCAGAGAAGGTATACAGATGGCAATTAAACATATAAAAATCCTCTATATCATATGTCATTACAGAAATGCAATTAAACCACAGTGAGATATGCCTAGGATGGCCAAACTCTGAAATACTGCTAATACCAAATGTTGGTGAGGATATGGAGCAAGAGGAAATATACATTGCTGGTGGAAATACAAAATTTTACAGCCACTTTGGAAGATGATTTGTCATTTTTTATAAAACTAAGTGTACTCTTACCTCAAGATCTAGGAACTGTGCTCCTTGGTACTTACCAAAAGAAGTTGAAAACTTATGTCCACACAAAAACCTGCATATAGCTGGTTATAGCAGATTTATTCATAATTGCTAAAATCTAGAATTAACCAATAAGTCCTTCAGTAACTGAATAGACAAATATATTGTGGCACCCCAGATTATAGAATATTATTCAGCACTGAAAATGTGCTTTCAAGTCATGAAAAGACATGAAGAAACTTTAAATGCATATAAATAAATGAAAGAAACCAATCAGAAAAGGCTACATATAATATGCCTCCAACTGTATAAACATTCTGGAAAAGGTTAAACCATGGAGACAAGAAAAACACCTGTGAGGGATGAGAAGAGATGAATGGCAGAGCACAGAGGATTTTTAAGGCAATGAAACTACTCTGTATGATATTATAATGATGGATATATATATATATTTACAATGATATAATATATCATTAATATATATAAATATATAATATATATAAATATATAATGTATAAATAAATATATATAAATATGAATATAATTTATAATATATCAATATATATCATTATATATTTGCCCAAATCTATAGAATGTATAACTCCAAGAGTGACCCTGGGATAAACTATGGACTTCTATTGAGTATGATGTATCAATGTAAGTTCATCCTTTATAATAATGTACTATACTGATGAGTGATGTCAATAATAGGAAGGTTATGCAGGTTCAAAGAGTATATGGAAAATCTCTATACCTTTCTCACAAATTTTGTTGTAAACCTAAAACTGCTCTAAAAATAGTCTTAGGGGAAGATGGTGGGCAAGTAGGGGGACCTTAGGCTGCCTTCTCCCACAAATACAAGTAGATAATTATCAAATAATTCTAAATACCACAGAAATTGACCTGAAGTTTGGCAGGATAAACTCTACAACTAAAGGTAGAGAAGAGGCCACATTAAGGAAAGTAAGGAGTGCAGACATATGGTTTGGGAGAGAAATGGATTGTAGCCTCCTCCATGGCAAGGAGGGAGATGCTCTCCTGGAGAAGGGGGAGAGATGGATTAGCACACATGGAACACACAGGGAAGGTGACCCCTTAGCAACTGGCTTGGAAAGTGAGAGGGGCTGAATTTTCTGTTCTTACTACCAACAGGGCTGAAAGCTTGGAGTTCTAAACATCAGCAGGCTTAGATCAAGGAGAGCCCTGAAGCACTGGTGTTTGTCTTGGAGAAAAGGCAGGCCAAACAGCTCACAACTATACAGAGTGGAAAGTGATCTGAAGAGCACCTGGGGCACACAGCAGAGAGGTTATTTGCTCATCTGGGAGCATATCCCAAAGAGGCAGCATTCACAGAAAGGTCTCCCCACCCAACCCCTTATTTGAAGAGATAAAAGCTGAAAACTTCCTAATCTGGGGAAGGAAACAGATATCCAGACCCAGAAGGCACAGGGAACCTCCAAAAAAATCAGCAAGAGCAGATCCACATGAAGACATATTGTAATTAAATGGAAAAATATAGTGATAAAAAAAATCTAAAGCAGCAAAAGAAGACAATTGCATACAAGGGAAACCCTGTAAGACTATCAGATATTTTTCAGCAGGAACTTTCCAAGCTAGAAGGGAGTGGCATTATTTATTCAAAGTGCTGAATGGGAAAACTTTGCAGCCAAGAATACTCTGTCCAGCTAGGCTATCATTCAAAATAGGAGAGATAAAGAGTTTCCCAGACAAACACAAGGAAAAGGAGTTTATGACCATTAAACCAGCCCTGCAAGAAATAGTAATGGGGACTTCTGGTGAAAAAGAAAGACCAAAAGTAACAGTATGAAGGTAGGAAACACAAAAACAAAAAAGTGAACATTTTTGTAAAATATCAAAGAACTCACAAAATGAAAGAATGCAAAATATGACACTATATATCTAAACCATGAGTTGGAGATGAGTAAAGAATGGATTCAAACTTAAACAACCATCACCTTACTATTGACTGCTATATGCAGAAGATGTTATAAACAAACCTAATGGTAACCACAAATCAAAAAACTCTAATAAGTATGCAAAGAATAAAGAGAAAGAAATCCAAATATAATACTAAAGAAATCCAGAGAACCATAAAAGAGAGAAAGACAAGAAAGGATCAGAGAAAATCAGAAATAACCATAAAACAGATAATAAAATGGCAATAAATACATAGATATCAATAATTAATTTAAGGGTAATGGACTAAATGTTCCAATCAAAAGACGTAGGGTGACAGAATGGAAACACACACACACACACACACACACACACACAAGACCCTCTATATGCTGCTTATAAGGGACTCATTTTAGACCTAAAGACACCTATAGATTGAAAGTGAGGGGATGGAGCAACATTTATCATGCAAATGATGTCCAAAAAAGTTGAAATAACAATACTTATAGCGGAAAAAAAATGGACTTAAAAACAAAGACTATAACAAGTGACAAAGAAGAATATTATATAATAGTAAAGGGGACAATTCAACAATAGATATAACAATTTTAAACATTCATGCACCCAACATGGGAGCACCCAAAATACATAAAACAGTTATAGCAAACATAAAGGAACTCATTGATAATAACACAATAATAGTAGGGGACTTTAACACTCCATTTACATCAATAGACAGATTATCTCAACATAAAGTAAATAAACAATTGAATGACTCACTCGACTAGATGAATTTAACATATATTCAGAACATTCCATCCTAAAGCAGCAGAAAACACATTATTTTCAGATGCACATAGAACATATTCCAGGATATATCTACATATTAGGCCACACGCATAAGAATGAAATTGGATCACAATCTCACACCATACGTAGAAATAAACTCAAAATGAATTAAAGACCTAAATGTGAGAACTTAAACTGTAAAAATCCTAGAAGAAAGCACAAGCAGTAACTTCTCTGACATCGGCCTTAGCAACTTTTTTCTAGATAGGTATCTCGAGGCAAGGGAAACAAAAGCAAAAATGAATTATTGGGTCTTTGTCAAAATGGAAAGCTTCTTCACAGCAAAGGAAACAATCAGAAAACATAAAAGGTAGCCTATGGGATGGGAGAAGATATATTCAAGTGAGGTATCTGATAAAGGCTTAGTATTCAAAATATATAAAGGATTCTTAAAGCTCGATACCCCCCAAAAAAGAATCCATCTCCGATTGACTTATTTCACTCAGCATAATACCCCCCAATTCCATCCACGTCAAAGCAAATGGTGGGTATTTGTCATTTCTAATGGCTGAGGAATATTCCATTGTATACATAGACCACAGCTTCTCTATCCACTCATCTTTCGATGGACACCGAGGCTCCGTCCACAGTTTGGCTATTGTGGACATTGCTGCTATAGACATTGGGGTGCAGGTGTCCCGGTATTTCCCTGCCTCTGTATCTTTGGGGTAAATCCCCAGCAGTGCAATTGCTGCTCTCATTCATTTGGGAATATAAATAATAGTGAAAGGGAATAAAGGGGAAGGAGAAAAAATAAGTGGGAAATACCAGAAAGGGAGACAGAACATGGAAGACTCCTAACTCAGGGAAATGAACTAGGGGTGGTGGAAGGGGAGGAGGGCGAGGGGGGGGTGACTGGGTGGCAGGCACTGAGGTGGGCACTTGACGGGATGAGCACTGGGTGTTATTCTGTATGTTGGCAAATTGAACACCAATAAAAAAATAAATTTATTATTAAAAATAAAAAAAAAGAATCCAGTTAATGTGCAGAAGACATGAATAGAAATTTTTCCAAAGAAGACACACAGATGGGTAACAGACACATGAAAAGATGATCAGCATCTTCATCAGGGAAATACAAATCAAAACTACAATGAGATATCACCCCACATCTGTCAGAATGGCTAAAATCAAAAACATAGGAAACAACATGTTGACAAGGATGTAGAGAAAAAGGATCTCTCGTGCCCTGCTGGTGAGAATGTAAATTGGTGCAGGCACTGTGGAAAACAGTATGGAGGTGTCTCATAAAGTTAAAGATAGAATTGCCCTATGGTCCAATAATCACACTACTGGGGATCTACCTTGGGAATACAAAGACACTAACTCGAAGGGATACATGCACTCCTATGTTTATTGCAGCATTTTTTACAAAAGCCAAGATATGGAAGCAGCCCAGATGTCCATCAATAATGGTCATATTTCCTTCCTGTCTAGAGTGCCCCCCATTTTACAACCTAAAAATTGGCTACTATTTCCATAAGCAAAGTATCTCCCAATTCAATCCCGTTGTGATACTCTTAAGATTCCTTTTCTTCCTTCTTTTCTACTTATGGTTCTCTCTGTCTGCAATGTTCTATTCTTAAACTTCCCCGTGACTTCTTCCCTATGTCAATTCAGATATCTACTCATCAGAAGTCACCTAATCACAATGAACTTCCTGGATCAACTTGAGAAATGGCCTCCAAGGATTGGCGGTGGAGGAAGTACCAACCTAAGTAACGCTGGAGTAGAGTGGAACTGTAAGTCTAAAGACAAAGGAACTATACAGAAACATTGCACACTATCCTCTAAAGTCTTTCTCCAAGGCGTTAGGTATTAATTATTCTGAAACTACAACACACATATACTGGAACTGAACAAATAAGTAAATAAATAGTAAATGAGAGGAACCCTATTTCTCACGTTGAAGAGGAAGTTTACAGATCAGCAGTGTAAGCACAAAGTCTAAGATGAATCATACAATAGAGGATTTTAGTTGGAGTCATCAGTCAAATATGAATTCATGTTTTGCCTAATACATAGATGCCCATATACTGTAGATATGTGTGTATATGTGGATAAATATACACACCTAAATCTCCAAGCTCTGTTGCTGAAAGGGCATAGAAGCCATGGCATTCTAGTAGCAACACGTGTACCCAATACTCATATCTTGGTTTCTAATATCTTTCTTAATAAAAAAGGTACTGGGACTCCTTGGAAAAATACCTTCTCAAGGGCTGGAACAGAGAAAATAAAAGTTGACTCTGGAGCATCTTTTGGTGTCAAAAAGCACAGACGCTTATTTATTTATTTATTTATTTGTTTATTTATTTATTTATTTATTTATTTATTTATTTATTATTTTTAGCACAGAAGCTTAAAAAAAAAAAAATAGGGCAGCCTGGTTGGCTCAGCGGATTAGCGCCTGCCTTCGGCCCAGGGCGTGATCCTGGAGACCCGGGATTGAATCCCATGTCAGGCTTCCTGCATGGAGCCCACTTCTCCCTCTGCCTCTCTCTTTCTCTCTCTCTCTCTCTCTGTCTCTCATGAATAAATAAATAAACAAATCTAAAAAATAATAGATCTGAAAGGATAATGGCATATCAAGAAATATGGGAGACAACTGAATGATCTTTTAATGGCTAAATTAGAAACAATTTGAGCAAGAAAAAAATACAATAGTTGATTACACACCAGAGTATAAAAAGAAATATTTACAGGTCCTCTATTAATTTAATTATAAAGTAAATTTTAAATTTAATTAGTAGACGTATCTCCCATGCAAAAGAATTCCAAATAATTTACATAGATGTTATATTTTTAAGGTAATGGGGCATAACTTCTAACCCTTTATATGTGAACTGAACAGAGTAATTTCCTTGCAAAGAGTACAGTATACAGACAAAAAGAGTTAGCTTATAGCAGAGAAACTTTAGTCAGGTTATTAAGGCTACCCTCAACATGTTGAGGATATAGTCACATTGATATAATGTGCTCTTGATATGATAGCATCTGTGGTCTTCTTCCCAAGACTTCTGCATTTTTAGTTTAATTTTAAGGAAAACTTTAGGCAAATCCAAATCAAGGGGCGGTCTGCAAAATTTCTGACTAGTACTCCTCAAAACTTTGATGGTCATCAAAAACAAAATATTAAGAACTATCATCTAAAGAAATGAGAAAATACAATGACTAAAAGTAATTTGAGAAAACACAATGACTAAAAGTAATATGGTATCCTGAATGGTATTTTGGAACAGAAAAAGGACATCGGGTAAAAACTAAGGAATTCATATATAGTATGGATGTTAATGAATATATATATCAAGATTGCTTCATAAAAAGAATGACATCTTGTCACTTGCAATGATATACATGGAGCTGGAGAGGATTATGCATAGTGAAATAAGTCTGTTAGAGAAAGACAAATACCATATGATTTCACTCATATGTGGAATTTAAGAAACAACAGACAAGCAAAAGGTAAAAAAAAAAAAAAAAAAAAAAAAAAAAAAGAGAGAGAGAGAGAGAGAGGCAAACCAAGAAACAGACTCTTCACTATAGAGAACCAACCGATGGTTAACAGAGCAGAGGTGGGTTGGGGATGGGTGAAACAGGTCATGGGGATTAAGGAGGGCTTGTGATGAGCACTGAGTATTGTATGGAAGTGTTGAGGCACTATATTGTACGTCAGGAAACTAGTATTACACTTTATGTTAACTAGCTAGAATTTAAATTAAAACTGAAAAAAATATTGTTTCATTAGATTGAACAAATCCATCATGTTGGTATGATATAAGCTATTACCAATGGAGTTTACTGCCTGTAGAATATGTATCTGTGCAAATGTTCTGTACATTGAAGACTATCTTAATTTTTTTTTCATTATAGAACAGAATAGAATGACATATCCCTTCAACCTTAACTTCTAACCTCACACAAACTTTTTAAATCGTTTTTATTGTGCTAAAATATACATAACATTTAATTTATCATTTTAACTATTTTAGGTGAACATTCAGTAGCATTAAGTACATTCACATTGCTATGCAACCATCATCTCCATCTACCTCCAGAACTTCTTCACCATCCCAGGTTGAAACTATACTCATTAGATGATGGCATCCTATCCCTCCCTCCTCCCCAGCTCTTAGTAACCACCATTCTACTTTCTGTCTCTATGAATTTGATAATTCTACTACCTTGTACAGATGGAATCTTACAAAATTTGTTTTTTTCATGTTTGGTTATATTAATTAGCATAACGAGTTTATTTTTTAAAAGGATTTTATTTATTTATCATGAGAGACAGAGAGGGAGGCAGAGTCATAGGCAAGCTCTCTGCGGGGAGCCCAATGCGAGACCTAATCCCAGGACCCCAGGATCACAACATGAGCCAAAGACAGACACTCAACCACTGAGTCATCCAGGTGCCCCAAGCATAATAACGTCAAAGTTTATCCATATTGTAGCCTGTATCAGAATTGTATTCCTTTACAAGTTTGAATAATTTTTCCAAAGTCTATTATCTATCTATTTATCTATCTACCAATCTTTTTTTTTTCTATCTACCAATCTAAAACACATATACCATATATTATTTACCCATTACCTGTTGTAAACATCTGGGACACTTCCACCTGTTGGTTACTGTGAATAATGTGGCTATGAATGTTGTAGAAATCTCTGTTCAAGTCCCAGCTCTTTGGGGTATATACCCAGAGGTAGAATTAATGGATCATATGGTAATTCAAATTTAATATTTTGAGGAACTTCCATACTGTCTTCCACAGTGGCTGTACCATTTCACATTCTTGCCAGCAATGTACAAGGGCTTTAATCTCTCCACATACTTGCCAATACTTGTTATTTCCTTTTTGTTTGTTTGTTGTTTTTATTCTGTTTATAATAGCCATCGTAATGGTGTAAAGTAGTATCTCACTGTGGTTTTGATTTGCATTTCCCTAGTATTTAATGATGGTGAGCATCTTTCATGAGCTTTTTGGCTACTTATGCATCTTCCTTGGAGAAATGTCTATACCAGTCCTTTGCCCATTTTTTTAAAGGTGATTTTTTGGGGGAGTGAGAGAGAAGAGAAGCAGAAGGAGAGAATCTCAAAGATACTCCACACTGAGCACAAAGCCAGATGTGGAGCTTGATCTCACGACCCTGAGATCATGATCTGAGCCAGAATCAGAAGTCGAACCCTTAAACAACTGAGCCACCCAGGCATCCCTTGCCCATTTTCTAATTGGAATGTTTGTTCTTTGGTACTGAGCTGTGTGACTTCTTTATATACTTTGTTATGTCACACATGGTTTTATTTTTTTTTATTTTTATCATAATTTAATTAAATAACTATATATCTCCTTTTATGTTCTCTTATTTGGTCAGTGTTTATTTTTTGTTATTAAATATAAGGTCCTTTAAAGAAATGAATTTGAGTGGTTCAATTTTGTATCCAAATTGCCTTAAAAAATATGGGGCATATAATGGGAACTCCACAAATATTTGGTGACTGAAGGAATGAATGAATAAAGGAAAGCATAGAAAATATTTTTTTAAAATATTTTATTTAGGAGAGACACAGAGAGAGAGAGAGAGAGAGAGAGAGAGAGAGGCAGAGACACAGGCAGAGGGAGAAGCAGGCTCCACACAGGGAGCCTGATGTGGGACTCGATCCCGGGTCTCCAGGATCATGCCCTGGGCTGAAGGCAGCGCTAAATTGCTGAGCCACCCAGGCTGCCCAAGCATAGAAAATATTAAGTGTCAAACTATTATATCGCATTGCATCATTTACATTTTTTCTTTTGAGTTGCAATAGTATCTTTTTTCTTTGATTCTGTGATGCTTTCACTATACAAAAATAATTCATAATTACATGTGTTTTAAGGATAAAAAATTTACTCCATTCATTTAGAATTTCAATTTTATGGGGCTCCTGCATGGCTCAAAGTCATTCTAGCATCCAACTCTTGATTTTGGCCCAGGTCATGATCTCAGGAATGGTGAGGTCCAGCCTCAGGTTGGGCTCTGTGCTGGGCATGGAGCCTGCTTAAGATTCCCTCTCTCCCTCTGCCCCTCCTCACTTCTGCTCTCTCTCTCTTTCTCTGTCTCTGTCTCTCTCTCTCAAAAAAAAATACATTTTATTAGTATAACTTTAAAATTACACACTGTATACAGTCCATTGATTTAGTGGAAACAATGGTCAAAGGTTTATATCACCAAGTTTTACAGCTTTTTTTGCCCTAAGCTATCTAATACTTAAAATTAAAATAAGTCCATTTTCAAATGTTTAGACAAATGAGACCAGACCAAAACTAACTACAATCTTGCATCAAAATTCCCCGAATGAACATTAAGTGAAACAGAAATTTATGACATAGTTTCTTGTAAAAAATATTAAACTGCAAAAAAATTTTCTAAAACATCAAATAATTCATTATTTATTCAGAGAAATTTATTAGACTCATGATACATGGACTTACTTTAATATATGAAGGCATATTTGGTGGTAAATTAATATAGGATTTTTCTTTCCATTTTTGTTTATTGTTCCATTATTACAAATTCACAATTTGTCAGGAGTCAGGCATGTGCAAATGTAAATTAATACTACTTCATAACACAGGTGTTAGCCATCAAATATTAGGTGTAAGTGGGGTCTTATTTTCTTGTTTATTTTCTTCTCATTTAATCCATTTTCCTCTGGTAGAAGTTAGATTCTGTTATAAGCTGAGGTGTGCCAGATAAAGCAGATTGTCTGACTCAAACTCCACTCCAATCTTCTTCCAGCATATGTTCTGTTGAAACCGGAGAGTCTCAACTAAAGTTTTCTGGACTCCCTTTCATCTGGGGTTCTCATGTGACCACTTATGGAAAATGATTATGGAAAGGAAAAGGGCATTAAGGAGATCAGATTGTGTAGTGAGGTATTTGATTCTTCTGATAAAGCTTTGTCAATGTTTCCTAGATTAATAGGTTCAAGGTAATTTGTCTCAAGAACAGTTTTGTCGGGGCACCTGGGTGGCTAAATTTGTTGTGTCTGCCTTTGGCTCAGGTCATGATACCAGGTTCATCGAATTGAGTCTCACATCTGGCTCCCTGCTCAGTGGGGAGTCTGCTTCTCCCTTTGCCCCTGCCCCTACTTGTGCACTCTCTCTCTCTCTTCAAATAAATAAAGAAAGAAAAATCTTAAAAACAAACAAACAAACAGCAATTTTGTCAACTGTGCAGCATCCAGGTTTGGTTTTGTTTTCTTTCTATATACTGTAAACTTCTAAAATTCTCTGGTAAATCGTTTTTAGGTGGATTTTGTGATTAACAAATAAGATCCTGACCTATCAAAGACAGACTCATAAAACTCCATGCCCTTACTACTTTATAACATTATTATAATTTCTTATCAGATTTAAATTTAATTGCCTTTAAAAAAATAAATTGTACAATCCCCCTTACTCACAAGTGTATCCCTAACCCTTTATACAGTTGTGGAACATAAAGGTTTCTTACTTAGTGACATGAATAAATGAGTGAGTAATGGACAAATGAAGAGATTAATAGTACTACACAAAACAGGTAAAAAGAATATAATTATATATTCTTATGTATACTATACACACTTTTTTTTTTAATTTTTATTTATTTATGATAGTCACACAGAGAGAGAGAGAGAGAGGCAGAGACACAGGCAGAGGGAGAAGCAGGCTCCATGCACCGGGAGCCCGACGTGGGATTCGATCCCGGGTCTCCAGGATCGCGCCCTGGGCCAAAGGCAGGCGCTAAACCGCTGCGCCACCCAAAGTTCCCTACTATACACACTTATACACATAAACTATATAATATAGAACTATATAGTATATATAGTGTACATAGTCTATATATATAGTATATACAAAAAACTAGATAAGGTCTATAACTGAGAGGAAATATCCCTCTAAGATTCACTTCTTTCTGTGTAAAGTAGGTATAATATTTTTTACCTCACATATTTATTGTAGGAATTAAATAAAATAATGCTCTTAAATTACTCATTAGAGGGATCCCTGGGTGGCGCAGTGGTTTGGCGCCTGCCTTTGGCCCAGGGCGCGATCCTGGAGACCCGGGATCGAATCCGACGTCGGGCTCCCGGTGCATGGAGCCTGTTTCTCCCTCTACCTGTGTCTCTGTCTCTCTCTCTCTCTCTCTGTGACTATCATAAATAAATAAAAAATTAAAAAAAAATAAAAATAAATTACTCATTAGAGTGTCTGTGATACACTTCACAATATAAATGCCACTTCATATCATGGTCTGCAACTCTCAAGAGATTAGAATTTTTAAAAAGGTTTTTATTTACTTATTCAAGAGACACACACAAAGAGAGAGAGGCAGAGACACAGGCAGAGGGAGAAGTAGGATCCATGCGGGGAGGCCCACACAGGACTTGATCCTGGATCCCGGGGTCACGCCCTGGGCTGAAGGCAGATGATCAACCCCTGAGCCACCCAGGCATCCTGAGATTAGAATTTTTGATTGATGTTAGCAATATGCAGAGGTACAGAACAAAAGCAGATTAACCAAACATACAAATCATGGGAATTATGACCTTTGTTATCATTGAAATAATTATTGCTATTTTCATAGGAAAATGTCCAAACACATGTAAAAGCTTACAAATTATATATATAATATGCATATATATAATCTTAAAACGTCTCATTCTTTTAAAAAAAAAGAAAATATCATGAAAATGTATATTGATACATGGCGTGCTACACAAAGAATCATTCTAAATCTATATTTCAAGATTTTAGCAGGCAAACTTTTAATTCCTATTCTGGTTTGTGTAATATACATGAGCATAAATAAGAGTGTTTCAGACAAAGAAATGCATATTATATCCCTAAAAATTAACAAATCTGTAAAACTAATATTAATTTGGACTCAATAGAACTTGGTGGAACAAATGTATCTCAGTCATAAAACTTCAGTGTGATAATTTCTGTTTTATTAAAAACTACTTCTGATACCGTTTGGATATCTGAGCACAATACTTATTATTGAAAAGCATCCTAAAAGATTGAGTCATTTTTCCTTAGGCATTATACTTGCACTCATTAACTAAAAACTAGCTCTTTGAACAAAAATTGTGATCAATTAAAATTATTTTGTGTTGGTAAGCACAATATAATAATAGTTGTATTAATGATAATAAGAAGGGTAATAGCTAATATATAAAAACTACCCACTATGTTCCAGAAATATTTTGCATGCATTATCTTATTTAATACTTATGAAAATCCATGAATAAGATATTCCTATATTCAGTTTACAAAGAGAAAATCTGAGAGGAAAAATAATAAAGTGAATGGCTCCAGATTATACGGGTTTTGAATACCTGAGGTCCAACTTTAGAAAGATCTCTAAATAAAGTTAATGGTTCTCAGGGTATCAGCACATTTATTTTTTGTTTCAGACTTAAAAAAAAAATCTAGAGCAGCCTTCAGAATCGAAAATACCAATGTCATTTCTACATATTAAAAGACACTATTTTTTTATATTTGAGATTTCCAAGATTCAAAATTTGATATACACAGTCTTGGAAAAAAAAAACAAAAAAAACAAACAGGCATTGTCCTGCATGGCAATTTGGCAATTTGATTCAGCAATGTTGCCTTTCAGTAAAATATTTCACTGACTCTATGATGTACATACTCTTATATGTTATTGATTATAAGATGCATTTTAGCATCCTTAAAATTGGGGTGTATCTTATTTTTGATGATGCATATTATTTATATGGTGGTGTTTTCTATTTCTTCCTGATACCAAAAATAATGGCATATATTACAATGGAGAGTTAAGATTTGATGAAATGTGTTATTTATCTACAGCTATATTCATCTAGAAATACACATATACACACAAATGTAAGCTAATATCATCACCAGTTTTAACACCAAAATGTAGGAAAATCTAAAAATAAATTATGATGTACACATACAAGAGTGTACTTGGTGGTCTCTAAAAAGAGTAATGTAGAACTACATGAACTTTACAGAACTGGATATAATAATAATCTGGAAAAGCATGTCAAAAAACACTGTATAAAAAAGATATGATTACTTCTGAGATAAGAAACTTTAGGTGATAAGAGTAGGAAAAACTAATTTTTCATTGGATACCATTTTATAAATACTGCATTCTTATCCAGTTGCAAGTTTTACCTTTCAAGTGATCAAGTACATATTTTAAAATATTATTTGAGGGACTTCTGGGTAGCTCAGTGGTTGAGCATCTGCCTTTGGCTCAGGGTGTGATCCCGGGTCTGGGGATCAATTCCCATGTCGCTCCCTGCATGGAGCCTGCTTCTCCCTCTGCCTGTGCCTCTGCCTCTCTCACTGTGTCTTTCCTGAATAAATAAATAAAATCTTTGAAAAAATAAAATATTATTTGAAACTATTTATCCATAACAATGTGCTTCGAATTTAGACAATTCTTTCTAATTTTGAGATCAATTCCATTACGTGGCTCCTGAAGAAGTAGGAATTATTCTCCTTAAAATTAGAGTATAAAATCTTTATTTTTGTTCTTTTCTGCAGGTTTTCCTAAAATTCACTTAAATTAACTATATGTAATGCATAGCATTCGTCCCATAATTATTTAGAATATTTTGTTAGGCATGAAACTGGGCTTTATTCATTTAGTAGTTAAGTATAATTATATTGTTTAATATAATTTCTATTTAGGAGAACAAAATATTCTCTACTAAATTATTTCTTTCATGACTCTACGTTGGAGATATGCTTCCATTTGTATTTCAACATTGACCAATGTGGTATCACTTATCCCTCAAATCGTCTGTGATACATTTTATAACTTTGGCTTTGGTTGACTTTCCTTCAGATCTCCGAGGAATGGCAATTTCATTTTTTTTCCTCCAGTTTTAAAAATTTACTTGGATCTAACATTTGGAAACTGGTGGTTTTCAAAGCGTTGCTGTATATCTTTTTTTTAATATAAATTTATTTTTTATTGGCGTTCAATTTGCCAACATATAGTGTAACACCCAGTGCTCATCCCGTCAAGTGCCCCCCTCAGTGCCCGTCACCCAGTCACTCCCACCCCCACCCACCTCCCCTTCCCCCACCCCTAGTTCGTTTCCCAGAGTTAGGAGTCTCATGTTCTGTCTCCCTTTCTGATATTTCCCACTCCTTTTTTCTCCTTTCCCCTTTATTCCCTTTCTATTTTTTATATTCCCCAAATGAATGAGACCGTATAATGTTTGCCCTTCTCCAATTGACTTATATCTTATAAGAAATCTATGCTATAGGATATGGAAATCACTTCTTCTCTTTCAGATAGTGAAATGTATAGAAATATTGAATGATCAGCAATAACTAGGCCAAGATCCTCAAGAGTTAATTGTGTGAAAGATATTAGCCCTAACCAGGCAGCAGCAAGCTTCTAGAGCCAGAAGCCCAGGAACACAGACTTTATATAAACTGGGGGGAAAAAAGTGGATGTTGCTTCAACCACATGTTGCCTTCTGTGTCTATTGTTTGGGTAGCAGGAACTTTAAAAGCCTTTGTGGGACACATCCTGGAGTTGTTTACTATCCCTTACAAAGACAGAATCTCAGTTTATAGACTTATCTAAACCTCTTCACTAGCACTTTATAGTATGTGCTCCAGTGGACCATAAAAATGCTCATTTCATTGTAAAAAGACCCATCTGCTTCTTTAGGAGGTTTGTGTTACCCAGAGTTTTATATGACTTATCATGACTTTCCTCCTGCTCTTCAGTGCTTTCCATTTTTGGTTTTCTTTTTGAGTCTCTTTGGAAGAACAGAATTTGGTGTCCTTACATATCTTTAAATTTTTACTGTCTGTTTCTACCAAAGAGTAGCGATGATAAAATCATGCTGAGGTTCCTTATTTGATAACCTAGAAATATATATAACATTTTAAAGTTTAAATTAAATCTGGAAAATCTTGCAGAAGTGACTTAGCACAAATAGAAAGCTATAATCACATGTTGGAATAAAAAAATGCAAAGAAAATGTCATGCACTCTTCTGCTGTATTTAAGTGTAAGTGTTCCACAGAAAATGAAGCGCTGGCATTAACATCATCAATGTGTTTATTCTTGTGAAGAGTGAACATCTTAATGTCATCCTGAATAAATAATGTGGTTTGTGCTGAATTGATCTCTGAAGAAAGTACAAGGAATGTAGCTAGAGGGGCCTCATTTACTCTGGTGAATAAACTTGCATTCATGTGTGGGTGTCATATTTATATGCAGATGAACTGAACACCTGCAATCTTAAAAATAAACCATAAGCTACTTACAAATTTTGCATCTAGGGTACTGGTATATAAATATACACTAAGGAAAAACCATCCATTAGAACTAATATTTTGTAATTAATTTTTTTCTAGTCTACTAGAACATAGAACTTTACAGGATTCAGAAAATTGTATCATAAGGGCTTACGTATAAGCTTTTTTCATGTGTTCTTTAATTACTGATTTAAATGCAAATACTACATTTTCTAAGAATGCTACTGAACAAACTGTATGATAATTGACTTTTCCCTTTTCTAAAATTCCTAATGAAATTTCAGTGGAATGACTCAGAAAAAGGGACAGGACCAGTCTTCTAGGGCCTTTGGATGTAATTTAAGATAGTCACCATCAGGTGGTGATGGAAGTTGAATAACCATGGAACTTGTCTACCTTTGATACTAAATATAGAGAACTCTGGATACAGAAGCCTCAAATTATAAACAATCTATATAAAACAAGACATGCTGCCAAGGCCTGAGGTCTATCACTATTCATATTTGGAATTGGTTATATTCAACCTCTAATATGTACATGAATTTGATGCTTAACAAGATGTTAGCAAGAGGAATTTCTCTCTGCCTTGTTTCTACATATTGATTTATATCTGCTAATTTGCATCATCAGCTGCAGTGTCCTTTGAAGATTCCACGCACAATAAAGCTATATCATATAAACATTTTTGATGTGAACCTAACCTGACCTCAGTTAAATAAACCACAAAATAGGGCCCTGTTCTGATGATTGAAATTCTACCAAGAGTAAGGGAGTAAAAGAGAACTAGTGAGGTGCCCAGTACCAGAACTAAATGTGATCTAGTCCCTGGATCATCATTTTGGTGCTGGTGCTGGTGGAGCTTTGAGGTGACTATCCAGGTCCTTCTGTTTATGTCACTACATCTATGAATTAAAAATAATTCATCCTTTACAGCTGTAGTTTTGTCCCTAGGCAATTTTGCTGTGGAAGGCTTCCCCAATGTGTGAAACGCAGACCTATGGAGATTTCACCCTTTTGCAGTAAAGCTAGCAGTGGTGTGTGTTGATTGAAGCACCTGCAGCGTTGGTGGCCTTCTGGCTTGGTAAAGAGGCTGCCAGTGAGGAAGGCCAATGGAACCCAATTCCATAAAAATTACAAAGGATGCAGGCACACAAGGGACAGTAAATACTCCAATGAGAGCGACAGTGTTTGGGACTCCTTGTACTTTCAAGTGTCTGTGTGGAAGCTGGCAAACAACTACTTAGTCTCATTTGCAGCAATCTTGGAGATTTCCAGAAATTTGAAGGCAGGATTCCTGGTTAAGGCTGACATCCCTATGGTCAATCAGGTAGGAGATCACAGCAGAGATTCGGATTATTTTTGTAGATGTAGCTTCTTCTACATCCATGAACGTGAAACCTTAGATGCTGAAGTCATCCATAAAAACAAAAAAATTAGTAAGTTATTCAAGTGAGGAATTTTTCTAAGCCCAAGTAAAACTATATACTGTCCCTTAACACAGAAGAGCTAGTGAATACTTGACTTACAGATGGATTTCCTTCCTGCTCATATCTATGAATACTTTTTGTTGTTTGAACTTAGAATTTGAATTTTGAATGTTATTTAAATGGAGACCAGTTTCTGTTCCACCTTAACTCTCATACCTTTTTCCCTCTTCTTTCACCTCCCGATCATCAAGATCATCAGTCAAAGGTTCTAATTTCCCTGCTAAGGCCTCCCAAACTGAATACCAGAATATGTTTAACTGTAAGGAAAAAAGTTGATTATTTGCCTTTAAAATGCCATTAAAATCATGCTAGATTAGGTGTATATGATATAGATCTATCCAAAGAGCTAATAAAAATGCCACTAAGATAAAGAAAAGATTAGAGATGGACCTTGGCGCAAAGAAGCAGTAATGAGATGTGGGCAAGAACTGGAACACAGGGAGCTGGAACATAGCACAGGGCAAAACACTCCAGGTAAGAGAACTTAAGAAAAAAAGGGAAAAAAAATCACTGAATGCTGATTCTGGTGTTAAAAATGAAGAGGCTCTGAACAGAACTGGTAGGCAAACCCATGAAGATGATTGGTTTCAGAGATGAAGTTAGAAAGTACGGCGATCCATGAGTATATGGATGAGCAGAAGAAATAATGTGTATAGGTGAAGGGCCAAGTTGCTGTGAATTAAAAGTAGAATTGGTCTTGTCCTTTTCTGATTGACTTACTTCACTCAGCATAATACCCTCCAGGTCCATCCACGTCGAAGCAAATGGTGGGTATATCACTGAGGGTGACAAAACATGAGAGACACCTAACTCTGGGAAATGAACTACCGGTAGTGGAAAGGGAGGTGGGCAGGGGGTTGGGGTGACTGGGTGACGGGCACTGAGGGGGGCACTTGGCGGGATGAGCACTGGGTGTTATGCTATATGTTGGCAAATTGAACTCCAATAAAAAAATAAATAAAAATAAAAAGGAATTGGGGCACCTGGGCAGCTCAGTTGGTTAAGCAACTGCCTTCCACTCAGAACATGGTCTTCGGGGTCCTAGAATCTAGCCCTGAGATGGGCTTCTTCCCTAGCAGGAACTCTGCTTCTCTCTCTCTTTCTCCCTCTGCCCCTTCCCACTGCTCAAGTTCTTTCCCTCAAATAAATAAATAAATAAAATCTTCAAAATATTAATGAAAAAAATAAAATTAGAGTTAAACCTAGTTTATCCTTAGGTACTTATCTATATGAACACATGTATAATTAAAAGTGTATAATGGGCACAATGTAATTTTGTGATATAAAGAAGCTCTATATAGACTGGTGAATATTAACTCTAATGTCTGGATATAAGTAATATTAAAAATAAAGGCGACAAGAGACAATATGGAATTACTGTCCCTTTATGGAGAATAGAAGAAAATCTCCCTTTTAGAAGATATTCATTTAATTATGGGTTCAAATGTATACATTTAGTGTGAAGATTCATTTTAATATAATGTCAAAGAACTTGACAGAAAAAAAAAAGAACTTTCCAGAAGCAGCAATGTAAAGTTCACACCAGTGAATCCTGCCAAAACACTTTTTATTTCATTGAGTTATATATTTTTATTTTTTATTTTTTTTATTTTTTTTTTTAGATTTTATTTATTTATTCATGATAGTCACACACACACAGAGAGAGAGAGAGAGAGGCAGAGACACAGGCAGAGGGAGAAGCAGGCTCCATGCAGGGAGCCCGACGTTGGACTCGATCCCGTGTCTCCAGGATCGCGCCCTGGGCCAAAGGCAGGCACCAAACCTCTGCGCCACCCAGGGATCCCGAGTTATATATTTTTAAAGCTAAGGTTATTTTTAAAAATGTTAAAGTCAATATCGGGGCAGGGGGCGGGGGGAACATGGTAGTGTCACTATGGTACTATTTCTTTAATTCCTGTTGAAAAGTTTTTCAAATGCATATTGGTCATTTGTATTTCACCTTGACATTGTCTGTTCATATTTTTTTTCTGTTTAGATTCTCATATTTATTTAAGGTAATAGTCATTCAAGGTCAGCATCACTGTTTTTGGACACTGCCCTCACTTAGCAAAATGTCTTGTTATCCTCAGACAAAAGGGCTGAGAAGTAATCAAGAAAATGATGGTTAAATTACTATGCATAAGGCACCTGGGTGGCTCAGTAAGTTAAGCATCTGCCTTTGGCTCAGGTGGTGATCTCAGCTCCTTGGGATCAAGGCCCATGTCAGGCTCTCTACTCAGTGGAGAGCCTGCTTCTCCCTCCCCATCTGCCTGCTGCTCCGCAGCCCCCCCCCCTCCCCCCCCCCCCCCCCCCGTGTGCTCTGTCAAATAAATAAAAACAATTACTCTGCATAAGAATTGAACAGTTAATCAAGATAAGGTAGGGCAAAGAAACGAGGAGGGAGGAGTAGGGAGGGAGGGAAGAAAAACAGGATCAGGAGGCTTGAAGAAAAGGTAGCAAGTAACAACGTTCCAGGGTCAGGATAACTTAAGACTCTTAAGGATAGAGATTTCTCATATTCACAACTTCTGTTGCTATGATGAATATCACTTCTATGAATCATAAGAAAATATAAGCCCCTGAACATTTTCATAATATTGGGGGCAGTATTGGCCTTACCATTAGAAGCAGAATTATAACTTTAATCTCTAACTAATTATATTTTTATCATTATGTTATATGTTAGTCCTAACTTCCAATTAAATCTCTAATTTAAATGCTAACATTCTAGTAAGCTGCCTTAATTCTGTCTATAAAAATTTCTGGAATATAAGCAAACATAAACAGATGAATAAGGAAAGATCAGAAAATCTGGTAATCCTCACATCGTCAACAGATTAAATACAAAAGTACATCTGTTCATTGTTTAGTGTATAATATATATTTTCTTTTTTCAGTACTGTTAAAACCGTTGATCAAATACCAACAGCCCCACTTAGAAAAAAACAAAAGGAGATTATGAACAGCCAATTCAAAAAATTAGTAACCCAGTGACAATAAATGATGAAAATATTCTATTACATTAGTTATCCAACAAATACAAATCAAAATAATAATTTAATCTATAATATAGGCATATGTGTATATCTCTCTATATATGTGTATTTATATTTATACACACACATATATTATAAAAGTTGGAGAAGTAAATTAGTTTTTGCTATGTGACATATTAAATAAAATAAAGTATATCTATATAATATCAAAATTATAGTTTGGAAAAATGTTAAAGCACATGGAAAAAAAACACAGAATATTTAATAAAAAAAAAACCAGCAGAGGATACAAAATTCTATTCTGTGACAAATTCTTTGTTCCCAATTGCACAATATACACATGTCCAAAGAAAGATATAAATAATGGTTGACATTTAATGAGTGTTTACTTTGTTTCAGACATGAGCTGAGGATTTACTAAGATTATTTCACTAAATCCTCCTAAGAACCCTATCATGTAGGTACCAATATTATCTGCATTTGACAGATG
Organism: Canis lupus dingo; assembly: GCF_003254725.2. Classification (NCBI taxonomy): domain Eukaryota; kingdom Metazoa; phylum Chordata; class Mammalia; order Carnivora; family Canidae; genus Canis; species Canis lupus. Next base: position 5,495,542 of record NC_064261.1, on the reverse strand, counting down.
AGATGAGTTTTAGAGAGATTAAGTTCATAAGACTAGTTATTATGGAATCCAGGATATGAACCAAAGCAGTGAGACTCCTGAACCTTAATTAGCATGCCAACCTGGAGGTCAACCGAGGTTGAATGAAATTATTGCATAATATATACTTTTGAATGCAAATATTAACACAAACCAAAAAAAGACAAGAACAAACGTTTGCACCACCCAGCCACAAGTGAGCTAATGTGTCCAGTACACACATATGCTACCAAATCATCCCTCCTTTCCCTGCAGAAGAAAAGTCGGTCTTGAATTATTTATTCTTATAAAGCTATTTACAAGTTTACTATACGTTACTGTATTCCTAAACAATAAATACTATACATTATTTCCCATATCTAAAAGACTCTTTGATACTCGCTTTTTAAAATTTAAATTCAAGTAATTAACACATAGTGTATTATCAGTTTCAGAGGTAGAGTTCAGTGATTCTTCAGTTGTATATCACACCCAGTGCCCATTACATCACGTGGCCTCCTTAATGCCCATCACCCTATTATCCCATCCCTCCAGTAACCCTCAAAATGTTTCCTATGGTTAAGAGTCACTTATGGTTTGTGGCTCTCTCTGATTTTGTTTTGTTTTTCCCTCCCTTTCTCTATGCTCCTCTGTTTTGTTTCTTAAATTCCACATGTGAGTGAAATCATGTGATAATTGTCTTTCTCTGATTGACTTATTTCACTTAGTATAATACACTCTAGTTCCATCCATGTCGTTGCAAATGGCAAGATTTATTTTTTTGATGACTAATATTCCATATATATATATATATATATACACACCACATCGTCTTTATCCATTCATCTGTCATCTGGGTTCTTTCCATAGTTTAGCTATTGTAGACATTGCTGCTATAAACATTGGGGTGCAGGTGCCCCTTCAGATGACTATATTTGTATCTTTGCGGTAAATACCGAGTAATGCAATGGCTGGGTGGTAGGGTAGGTCTATTTTTAACTTTTTCAGGTCCCTCCTTACTGCTGTCCAGAGTGGCTGCGCCAGTTTGCATTCCCACCAACAGTGTAAGAAGGTTTCGTTTTCTCTGCATCCTCACCAGCATTTGTTGTTTCCTGACTTGTTTATTTTAGCCATTCTGACTGGTGTGAGGTGGTATCTCATTGTGGTTTTGATTAGTAGTTTTCTGGTGCCCAGTGATGTTGAGCATTTTTTCCTGTGTTTGTTGACCATTTGATACTTGCTTTTTGTACTTAACATCTATTTTGTTTGTCAAATTCATTTTTATTGATAGTTTATTTATTTTCTGCACTCTACAGTAACCCATTATATGAATATGCCACTGTTGTAGACTGAATTGTGTGGCTTTATTTGAAGACAGAACTTTCAAAGAAGTAATTAAAGTTATATGAAGTCATAAAAGTGGAGGCAATAGTCCAATAGGAGTGATGTCCTTAGAAGGAGAGAAAAGAGAAACATACGGGGAAGACATGCACACAGAGAAAAGGCCATGCAAGGAGACAGGAAGATGGCCATTTCTAAGCAAAAGAGAGGCCACGGGAGAAATCAAATTACCTATAAACATTTTGATGGTGGATTTCCAGCAGCCAGAATTTCAAGAAATAAATTTCTGTTGTTGAAGATACTCAGCCAGTGGTGTTTTTTTTAAATAGCATTAGGTAACTAATACAGTCACTATTTTTCTATTTTCATTAGTATTGGATTTTTTTCTAAGTTTTACCACTGAGAACAGTGGTATAATTATCATTCTTTTGCTTGTTATTGTGTGTCCATATGCAAAAATGTCTCTGGGCAGACTACCAAGAGGTGGAATTGTACCTTAGAATTTTCTCTTCAATATTTACTCTATATCCATATCGTTTTCTAATGTGATTATAGCAGTCTACACGCTCGTCGTGGACATATGATTTCCCAGTTGCATCACATCTAAAGCATTTGGTATTGTCAGACTTTAATATTTTCCCAATCCAATAAGCAGGAAGTAGTATCTCATTGTGCTTTAATTTCTATTTTCCTAATTACTAGTAAGACTGAATAGTTTTTCATAGATTAGTGTTCATTTATGATCATGTGAATATCCTTTCCTTTTGTCTATTTTCCCACTGCTGTCTTCTCTTATTGATCCGTCAATGTCCCTTATATGGTGAATACTAACCATTGATTATTAATACAATGCAAGGGTTTCCTGTCTTTCTATGGCTTATCTTTTACATCTTATGGGATCCTTTACGGAATATATATTTTAGATTTTGTCATAGCTACACTTCTCAATAATTGCCTTGGTAGGGAATATAGTCAAGATATACATTGTACAGTGACAGGCGGGAGCTTCACTTTTGGGGAATATTGCATAAGGTATAAACTTGTTGAATCACTATGTTGTACACCTCAAACTGATGTAACATTCTGTATCAACTATACTTCTACAAAAATAAGTAAATAAATAATATTACCTCCAAAATTACCTTTGTTGTTTACACTTTTAATGCTTTAATCCTTTCATTACACCCAGTAATAAAAAGTCAAATTTACTGATAAAAATCATTAAATTGTGATTTTAGGACTTTCATAAGCCTAAGGATTGTTTAAATAAGTGGAAGCAAAGACTCAATTTTATTTTTTAGCTTTCTACTCTAATACAAAGCAATATTTAGAGTATAGTTCATATTTTCCCACAATTGTATATTTAGCATTCTTAGAAAATTACAATTCATGTGTTGCTAATATTTAAGTACAGTTTATTTTTGTGTATTTGCTTTGCATCAGAATCGGTATGGTGTTAATTTGTTGCACTCATTCAGTATTAACTTACTAATTTTCATATTTTGCTTATAGAGTCTCTCAAGTTTTCATATTTTCAATGATAAAGTTTGCAAATAATGAAATATTTACCCATTTTATTTATTATGAAATTTTTGTTGAGATCATATTTTGTGAGATAATACTATGAATTCCATAATGATCAACGATGACTAAAAACAAGAGACAAAATTGTTTCCCAAAGGATATTACATTCATGATTTTTTTTCTTCTTGCTAATCATACACATCTTCTCCTCACTTTATTTCTCTCATTGCTCCTTCTACTAACAACTCTGATTTTCCTTTGGGGGGTTCGTTTGTTTCTGGAAAGTTACTCCATTTCCAGGACAAAAAAAAGTAAAACCAATCAGTGCTTTCAATCTCCACAAAGCAGTGGTTATGCCATAGATAGCATAAAATATATCTAAGACTTCTTTTTTTTTAATGATGTAAATCTTATTTATGTATTTGTTTCAGAGAAAGAGGGTAAGCACAAGCAGGGAGAGTGGTAGACAGAGGGAGAGGATGAAGCAGACTCTCCACTAAGCAGGAAGCCCAATGAGAGGTTTGATCCAAGGACCCTAGCCCAGGATCATGACCTGAGCTGGAGGCAGATGCTTAACCAACTGAGCCACCCAGGCACCCTTAAGATTTCATTTTCATTCACTGATTCAGCTGGTGTTTGTTGAATACCTCCTAGTGAATGAAGATACAAAGATTTTTAAGTCAAGATTTGCATCTTCATGTTGACCTCTAGAGGCAGGAAGTAAACAGCAACAGCAGAAGTTGCCAATGGAAATAGGAGCCAACAAAAAAAAAAAAAAAAAAAAAAAAAGGAAATAGGAGCCAACAACTGAAGCTGCAAATGCTGCCTGAGTATATCAGGATATGTTTCAAATGTGGGGTGAGGTAAGAATAAAAATTTAAACATATTTTAAGTTTAGAAACACTGAGAAGACATAAAAAAATGATACCAGTCTTTAAAAATGCCCTAATGAAGAAACTAGAAGTTTATACAAAAAAGTTTAGTACATTTGTTTTATCTTTAAGTGTGTGTATGTAGAGTGTGTCTTTAGGTTAACACATAAGTGGCATCTATGCGACTTTAAGTTGTTTTTTTAATTAATTATTTTCACTAACCTATTTGGCTTATTTTAGAAGATTGGTTAACACATTTCCTTATACATGACACATTTCCTTTACAGACAACTATGGGGAGTGAACTATACTTGACGATTACAAGTAATTTTTTTTCTCTTAAACAGGAAAAAAATTGCCATAGTAGCTACATTGGAAGACTTTTCACAATCAATGAGAAAAGGAAATTTCATTTCTTAGTGAAAAAAATATACATATATACACATATATATAATGTATATATACATATATATATATGTACACACACACACACGCACACACACACACACACACACACACACACGGCATGTGATAAATGAGGTGTTCCGGCAAGGGAAAGAAAAACGTACAAGTTTTATCATGCCGAAATGTGATTTTCATTCATATTACTTTTACCAAACTTACTTTACTGGGCAACTATTCCAGATAATTCAAAGGGCAAAAGCTACAATACTGGTTTCTAGCTGTCTTTTTATAGGATTGTCGAATTAGCTTAATGAGCTACAGCTGCATTAGCTAGTGCTGTTTCCAAGGTCTGTGAAATTGACTTCACGCTATTTTCTTTTGTTCCCTCTGGAAAACAAAAGAATCCAATAAAAAGTTATTCCGGATAAAGTGAGAAATCTGGACCCTGTAAACAATGTATAGAAATGACTTGGAACTATTGTAAATATTACCTATGAGTTGTTTATGTACCAGATGTAATATTTTGTTTCCTTGGAATGAATATGACAATGATTTCTTTTCTTGAAATGTACATTTCATTGATTTTTTTTTACTCATTATTTCCAGCTTTAAAAAAGATTATTTATTTAGAGAGAGAGAGATGGGGGGAGGGGGGCACAAGCAGGTTGAGGGGAAAGGGCAGAGGGAGAAGGAGAAGCAGGCAGGCCACACGGGGCTTGGGTCCATGCGAGGACCTTAGGATGATGGCCAGAGCTCGAGACAGATGGTTAACCAACTGAGCCATCCACGTGTTCCTAATTATTTCCAGCTTTACTGAGATATGTTTGACAAAAATTTATTTATGAAGTATATAATTTTCAAATGATTTATTTATTTTAGAGAGAGAAATTGTGTGTGTGTTCAGGGGGGAGGGCAGAAGGAGAGGGAGAGAATCTCAAGCAGACTCCTCCTGAGTGTGGGACCTGATGCCATCCTGAGATCATGACCTGTGCTGAAATCGAGTTGGAGGCTTAACTGACACAGGTGCCCAAGAATATCATTTTTTTATAATGCTTACGAAAAAGTAATAAACATTCATAGGTTGGTGGACCAATTTTATCAAATCTTAATAGTTTTGTCTTATTTGCTTGACATTTTTTAGCTATCAATTAACATTCATTGAACTCCTGCTAGTTTTTTGAAAGTCATTTCTAGCTTTATTTAGGATAAATTATTTCAACGTCAATAAGTACATAAAACAAAAATATACAGTCTTAGATTAATCACATTATTATCTTTGTAACCGTTACCCAGGCAGAAAATCAAAACATTAGCCAACACCAACATGCTCCTTTCTTGTCCTATTCCATTACTAACAACCTCCTTTCTTCCCTCCAAAAATAATCACAATCTTGACAGTTTCTATTAGAGATCAAGGGACAAGAATAAACCCAAATCAACTAAGACAAGTAATTGTGATTATATTTAATTGATGTGGGGCTTCAATTTCTCAGAAAGTTAATCCACATCTTGCTAAAACTTGCTTTTGTATTACAAACATTTCAGGATACCAACCCAAATGTGGTGGCTTTATCTGGGATATCTTCCTTGTGGAAACTCCCGGATTCCAATTTTTGTTTCCCTAGTACCACAAGAATATCAAAGCAGTTCTTAGAATACAAGCCTCTCAGTCACTTCTTCCAGAATTGACAAATACCCCAAGGCTAAAGCAACCCCAAATGCAAGACTTATATTCTTAAATTGCATCTTTTTCCAATAACTAGCCTACTAATTCTTCACAGTCTTAATAACTTGCCAGTTCTTTCAAGCACATGCTTACTTATGCTTTATTCGGGTTTTCCAGTTGTTTTCAACAAGATTGTTGATCAAAATTACCAGCATACCAATTGTCTAAGCTAACGTCTCATCACCACTTTTTAGTAAAAATAGCATAAATATATTAAAATTCCTTGTGTTTTCCTTCCTTGATCTGATTTCCCTCCTTTTCTCTCCTTTTTCTTACACAAAATCACTATCCCGATTTTGGGTGTTTTTTATTCCTCTCACATTTCATTATTTTAGTCAACATATGTGAGGCCCTACAAAATAGATGCTATCATTTTGCATGTTTTTATATTTTAAATATGTCACAATATTAGAAGTTCCATTCTATAATTTTCTTACTTAAAAATATTTGTGAAAAATTTTGACACATATAGTTCACTTCCAACATTTTAACTGCTAAATACTATTATATGTAAAAAAATATACTGTAAAGATATTAAGCTTCTGTTTTGGATGGACATTTAGGTCATTTCAAATATTTACCCTTATACCCAATATTCTAATAAATGTCCTTACATGTAAAAAACTTTTCAGGGACTTAACTACGAATAGAAATAATGAGTTTTGGGATTTGTACATCTTCAACCTTACTAAATTTTGTTCAATTACTTCCCAAAATGATTTAAATTCTCAGCAGTAAAAATCTGATCTCTTTGCTCTACATCCTTGAAAACACTTGGTATCTTCAGAATGTTAGTATTTTATTTACAATCTGACAAATATCTGATATTTTTCTTTGAAATTGCAATTTAGTGTTTCACTTATTTTTTGCTCATCAATGTAACAGTTCTTCTCTTCTGTGTTCCCTGTTGAAATGTCTTACCAATACTTCTACTAGTTTTTTTTTTTTCTTACTGGTTTATATGACTTAAATATACTTGAGGTTTAAATTCTTTTTGCCTTATACTTGTGTAACACAAAATGTCTTTTAGTAGTCACTCAAATTTGTATTCAATGTTGTGCTGTCTTAATACAGTCATATTTACCAACAATTTCATTTTTGTGTGTATTTTAAAATTTGATACATTTCTCATGGGATATGTAAGAAAACATGGTTTAGATTGCACAGCAGTAACAAAAATAATCCCCAGTGATTTAATGCTACAGTGCATATTTCACATTTATGTAAAGTACACTGTGAGATAGAGTCATTTTCTATGTAATGATCCGGTGATGCAGGTTGTTCATGTTATTAAAATAACATCATTCTTCTGTTACTGTTTTATTGCACTCAAAACTTATGATCTTTTAGCCAAAACACTTCCTTGTAAAAAAAAAAAATGCAATAAATTATCCCCTAAATTTCTCAAAAAAAAAAAAAAGTTCTTTCCTATGTATAAAATGTTTTCAAGTAAGTTCTATGTTTTAATTCTTTCAAAATCATCAAAAACTAATGCTACTCATTAGTGGGCAAAATTGAAGCTGAAATAACTTAAGCAACTTAGCATATGTTATTCAATTATTAATTAGTAGAGCGATGATTCCATTATTTGCTCCAGACTGGTCTTTCCAGTACATCAGAGATGAAATAGACAGCCTAACACTTATATCTTTATAGAAGACAGTGACTTGGATTTGAGGGATGGTGACTCAAGAAATAAATTTCTCTTTTTTATAATTGAGCAGTATATAAGCTTATGTTAAATATTTTCCTGTGCCGGATGGCATATACATAGACTACTCAAGATGTTATGTAAAGCAACAAAGCGTATTTCAATTGTGCTGATTTAACTGAAAGAGGCAGGAACCACAAGTGTTACTCTATGATCTTTAGCGTACAGAAAAAATTGAATATACATGTATCCCAACTAGCTTGTCCTTACTGTGCTGAATCAAAGTCATACAATCACTGAGAATTCTGCTTCTTCAAAGTGTACTAGTAGAGATACAAGCAGCCCATGAACTGAAAAATGGTTGAAAAAAATCAAGGTGGTTAGTCCCTCACAGTGCTGTTATTTATCTATATTTCCTTGATTTTGAATTTCCCTTCCGACATGTAACAGAAGCATGAAAAGCATGTGGATATTATCATTTGTCCTCTTTACATTCTAAGAATAGTTACCAATGATTTTTCTTTGATGAGGTTGCACTTTAAAGATATATCGAAAGAACCAGTATTATTTCAGTTCATTAAATTTATATCAGGTTAAGTAGGAAACATATCAGCGATTATAAAAATGTTTCCACTGCCCTTACAGTGGTTTCATCTACTTATATCCCATTTGATGCTTAGCCCCTTTATTCATTAATTATTTCAAAACAAACATATATGTGTAATTGTTAAATAATAATAGGGCAATTCTAAATTCTAAAGTTGGACCCTATTAGTCATTTGTCCCAAATACCTGGCAGAGAAGCATTGCTCAATTGAATAGAAAGAGTTTAAATAGCCTGTAATGCAATGAGTTAGTCTGATAGAACAAAGAGTAGAAAGGATGATTCTAAGTGTTTTCTGAAATCTGTCTTTAAATAGAAAGCAGGTGGTTATGGAGTGGTTGAAAAAGCAATGAATTTTAATACCTGAAAGTCTGCCACAGACTTTGAAGATGAGTTCAGCTTTACCTATCGCTTGACCCCGGTGATCTTCATCTCTCTGACACCTAGTTTTCTCACAAGAACAGAACATATTATATACTCTTTATTTATCTTTTGTATTTTATAATTGAATAATGTTTAGCGAGGAAGAATTTCATAAAATGGTGTCAAAAGAATAGTCTGAGGCCTATTAACACATACTGTTTCTGAAGCTTTGGACTCAACACTTATTTTTTTAAAGATTAGAGAGAAAAAGTTCAGGCATTCCATCAAATTCTTCAAAATCTGTAAAGAGCAGGTGATCTTTTTTAGAAGAGAAAATTTATGGAATTTTATTTTTTTAATTTATGGAAATTTATTGCAAATAAATTTCAATATGTTTATATAGAGTTATTTGTCTTGCATCTGGTCATATCTATTATCCATTTATTTAGGTTATATCCTAATTATCCAGATCAGAGTGACCAGATGATACAAGGGCTTTCAGGATAGTTTAAGAATGCTGAATTTCATCTATGAAAAGAATGAGAAGCCAGGAGAAGATTAAAAAGTAGGAAAATAAAATGACAGGATTTGAATTTGGGGCATGTCTTGGGGAATATTTATATGAAGGTTGCATCAAAAGGGCACATGTATTTGTAGGAGGCCCAGTTAAGAAGCTATCATGGTTTTCCAGGAAAGAAAAGACGGCTGCTTGGAGAACGTGGTTGTTTCAAAGTTGGCAAGATGTGAAAAGAATTGAGAGCAAGTCAGTTGTGCCCCTCCTCTTCATCTTGCATTCTCTGATTACAAAGATATCAATGATTGACACATTTGTTTAAATCAGAGGCCATCTTCTCAACCTGCACCCTTCAGCCTCACAGAAGGACTGGCTGTGAAATGATTCTCTCTCTTCCTTTGCCACCAGTGTTAGCAATCTGTTGACAGCAGTCAACGGTTAAATCAGAAACTCTTATATCTTCCATTAGAATTTTAAAAAATCAGAGATGATCTAGTGATCACAGCTCATGAATGGTAAAGATGAAGAGCCTGAACATCTCAAAAAAATTATTTCATATCCTAGGAGTGAGACATGTTCAATTACATTCCGTACACTTTTTTTTTTTTTTTTTGGTCTAAAGAATGAAGAATAGATTCTTCAGAAAATTATTGTTTAAGGGACACCTGGATCTCTCAGCAGTTGAACATCTGCCTTTAGCTCAAGGAGTGATCCTGGAGTCCTGGGATCGAGTCCCGCATCGGGCTCCCTGCATGAGGCTGCTTCTCCCTCTGCCTGTGTCTCGGCCTCTCTCTCTGTGTCTCTCATGAATAAATAAATGAAATCTTAAAAATATATATTGTTTAAAATTTTTAAAAATGTGAAACTTGAACTATAGTACCTGGCACAGATTATATGCTCAGTAAATACCAACTTGATTTTTTTCACCTTAACTCTTTCTTTTTTTAGATATTATTTATTTATTTGAGAGAGAGAGAGCTCTAGTGAGCATGAGCAGGGTGGGGGTGGTGGGCAGAGGGAGAGAGAGTGTAGGGATGCTGGGCTCAACCCCAGGACCCTGAGATCATGACCTGAGCAGAACGCAGATGCTTCAGGGACTGAGCCACCCAGGAGCCCCTCACCCCAACCCTTTCTTAGCTAATAGGCAGAAGGTGTTGTCATAGGGTAATTAGATACAAATATATATTGGTAATCTGTAAACATGTTGTTAATTATAAATATTAGAAGCCGTAAAGAACTATAATTTCTCAGTGTCCAAGTGATTTATCATGCTAAATACATCTAGCTTCTCTGTTTTAATAGCATGAAAATTGATATTTTTTCTCCTTTAGTATTTCTATTTACCTGGGGAGTAGCTATGCTATAGTGAACATTTTATATATTGAGTCCTGAAGTAAAATATTTCAACTTCTCTTCCCGGGAGTTTTAAGAGCAAATCCCGTTGAAAAAGGAACGGAATGGAAAGTTAAAACTTAATCTCCATACACTGCCAAAAATCTGTGATTTTCAGACAAATCATCCAAAGTTTCATAAATGTGGTTCTCATTATCACTCTCCATACTCAGGCAGTTCCAAAAAGTACAAGCAAAGATGCTGATTGGACCACAGATCATAAAGTAACTTTGGCAGCAAGTTTTAAATTGTCACAGACAGAGTGCAACCAGACAATATACAGAAAAGCAGACAATAAGGCTGTCACTTTTAACCAGAGGGCAAAGACATGGACACTCCGTGAATCGGAGCGACCCTAACAGTTTGCTTTCTCTGTTGCAACTTGAAAGTAATCAGATCACCTCCTTGTGGGATCTGGGGAGTGGGACAGAGTTTCTAGTCTACTTAGACCACTGCCATTGTGATGAGATTTTATAAAATAATAGAACAGATATATATATAATAGAAGTTGGTAAGAAATTCCTCTTTATAGATCACTCTACTCTTGACACTCTTTGACACCCCTTTTTGTGAATTTCTCGTGCCTTTTTTTTTTTCAGGTCTTTTTTACTTTTCCAGTCAAAATAATTAAAGTGATTCCTCAAAAAGGTCATCGGGGGCGGGCTGGGGACACCTGGGTGGCACAATCGGTAAAGCATCCCACTCTTGGTTTCAGCTCAGGTTGTGATCTCAGGAAAATAAATAAATCTTTTTTAAAAAAATGCTCATCAGCATTTATTGAAAGAGCTATGTGTCTTCCATTTCTCCTCTTACTATGAAGTAGACAGATATTGGTTCATGTGCACAGATATTGGTTCTGTGAGATATTCAGGAAGGAGCTAGCTGATACCAAGTGCCATTTGCTTGGCATATAAAACATGCCCAGGCAGCTTGAAATTGTACTTCTACCCCTCGATTTACATGTTACTTTCCCCTCTCCCTCTCACCCTTTTAAGGCAGTACCTTAGATGGGAGAGGACGGGATGTTTGGGTCCAGTGCCTTTGTTGCAATATATCACGTGCAAATATAACAGTCTGGGAATTAATTAACACCCCAGTCTAGAATCATTATTGTCATACGACGTCCCTTTAACCTTAACGGTGAGAAGGGAAAAGAGAAATTTCTAAAGGAAACCCATCCTCCATAGCATCACTTAATAGCCTCTCTGTTCTTTCTTGAGGGGTAGGATTACCTCCCTGTTATGCAGTCCCCATCCCCATGAATAATCTTATATTGGAGTGGAAAAAATGTCAAGAAGTACCACAAGGCATATAAGAGCTAGGAAACTAAATAAAATATGCAATTTACATCTAATGAAAGCTAACAATGACCTTGAACAAGTCATTAAAACTCATTGTTAACTCTCTCTACATCTGAAAATGAGGACGTTTAACTCTGACCTCTAATATCCCTTCAAAATGTTATAACGCTTAAATTACATCATTAAATTTCAGTATCTCTGATATAGCAGTTTCCGGAAATGGTTTTCCTTTCTTTGGCTAAAAATTCACACCAGGCCAGAATTTTATCAGAGATCCTAGTATCTAATAGGGGTCAGTCCCCAGTATAAGAAGAAAGCATGGCATACAAAAGCAGAATCTGATGTTCAAATCAGACAGATGCTTCACCCGGTGGAAAGTCCTCTCTCATTTCTCAGTCCGATGTGAAGCTTTCACTTTTGTAGCTGATGCCATTGGAAAATTATTTGAAGAAGCAAAGGAGAGGACGAAGAAGCAAATTTGCTATTTATTAGTTTCCGAGCCCATGCTGGTGGATGAAAACTTCCACAGCATCCCTGCCTCCACCGACACCACCAATACCCGGGTCTATGTGGTCTAGTTTGGATGGAATAGAAGATCACTTTTTACTCCTTTCTTTCTTACTTGATTCTTTTTATGTATATATAAAAAAAATCAATAGTTCTTTTCTAAGAGTTAAGGGCAACAAGAATATGGATTATGATAAAGATATTTGTAACAGGGTTTTCGAAGGTCAGAATCTTAGGTTACATGCAAAAAAGGAGAATTTATTATTTCTGTATTTGTCATACAAGAACACGTATATGAGGATAATGTATGTTCCTTATATATTTGAAGGGTAAGACTAGTCATGCAATGATAAATCGTTAAGTAACGTGTAAATTTAAGCCTCATGGATGCATATTTTATATTATTTCTTGAAGCGATATGGAAGTGGTAAAAGGTACTTCCATTGATACGCTTTAAAATAAAAAATGCTTAAAATAATTATGTTTTGATATTTAAATGGCATGTTACTGAGAATGGAACATGGTGGGGAGAAGTATTTTCCAGAAGCATTTCTAGAAGGTGGAAATGTCTGAATTCCCAACTGTGAGCTTTATACACTTTTCCCATTAAGTGTGTATATGGTTATAAACAATTTATTCTCCAGTATACACTCCTCTACTATTAACTGCTTCAAATGAACCCTTTTCATATGCATGTGCATGTGAAGCTAAGAAAGACTTATTTAAATTTCTACAGAGGACTGTTAAAAATAAACTTAAAATATCCCTAATGATAGGAACTCATACCAGGTTCAAGAAGGACACATCTCTAAATTTTTACAATGTTGCTAATGACAAAAAGTAAGGTTTGTAAGTAGCAAAGTGAAACATCTAGAGTTTACAAGGCCATATTAAATATCATAACCCTCTATAAATTCTAATTTTCTCTTTTTAAAAATGGTATATGACAAATAAATCTACCGTTACAAATAACCTTCTTTGTAGAGTCATTGCTAAATGATGCCATAAAGGTATTACTTGATATATTCGCTACATTTTTCTCTCCTTTGTTTTCAAAAAGATTTATAGTCATTTCTCTATTTAGCCAACAGATGTGAAGTGATTTCAGGATGATCTGTATCCATCAGAAAGTGCCACATGTTTCTTATTTAGCCCCATTTCTATGGAAACCTGAAGATGCCTCATGTATCGTCTTTCAGTTTTCTGAAGAAAAATAACTTTCATTATTTTGGCATGAAACACCCTTAGAATGCCCTATGTCAAGAATAATTAGAATTTCACTTTTCAGCATCTCTCCTGCAGTATATTGACTGTCTGAAGGAGCCTTGCTGTCTGGTGTCTGATAAATATGTTCTCGAGTGTATGAACTGAAGCGAATCTGAGCCAAACTGGTTAGAGCTGTCCATGTGAAAGTCTAGATAGAGGTGCAGAAATGCACATATTGAGACATTCATTAATTTGCTTCCTGACTATTCCATTTATTAAGTAGAGGTTGCTTTCACGTCTAGCTCAAATGCTATATCTATAGAGAATAAGAAAATATATAAATCCTGATGAGAAGTAACAAGGCATAGTGGGTGTGTCTAGGACATCATTGGTTAAGTAGTGCTAGAATCGTAAAGACAAAATTAAAGGAAAAAGAAGGAAGAGAGGAAATTGAAATTTATTCTGTGCTTAAAAGGGGCTTAGCCACTTTACGTACTTACTTAATTCCCACAACTTTAAAGTTAGCATAGGTTAAGTAAAAGACTGAAGGCCAAACAATTACCCCTACAACTGGAGCATTATATTGCTGGACAAGTAGAAATGGATAGGAAACATCAGGCTTTCTGTGGCTTATCAAAATTTAATCATAAAGGATAAGAGAAATGAACATATAAACTGTTCAGAGCTATCACAAGCCTAAGCAAAGTTCTTTGTTCCAGACTTTTCAATGTAGGAGAAAGCCAAAGATTGTGAATATCTGAAGACAAGTAGACATTTGGTAACAGAATTGTAGGACAAGAAGTAATGTTTCATTGTTCTCATGAAAATAGTTCCTGAAAACCTACAGTTAGAGAATAGAGAAAATTTTGGAAAGACAGCAAAATGCAAAGGCATTGCAATTTAGACAAAGAGAAAACTTTTATAGCAAGACATTCAAAACGCTACCTCATATCTAAGCCAGGGCAAGTCATATTGCTGAGGTATGTAAGAAAGCCAACTCCATCAAGGATTTTATTCTTGTAAAAAAACCTAAAAACAACATAAAAATGAACAGGCAATTCCTGGCTTTTGGTGATAAAGTAGATGATTCTGAAAATTGTTCAAACAATACCAGCTAAGGTTAATAGGCTGGCTAAAAGGTTGGAAGTTAGGAAGTTGGCCAGTGGTATAGAGGTATACTGTTAATGATATACTAGTAAATTCCCTGAGGTTACATTTACTTTTCTTATTGTCAACAAAATGTGTACTTCAGATGCCAGCTTCCTTCATCTCACTGAGAACTTCCCTGGAATAGGTTTTTGTATAGCTTATAATCAAAACAAACCAAATTCAATCATGTTGAAATAGATAATGATGGTAGTTTCAATTATTTGCATTTTGGAGCTTTGTTAAATGTTTTGAAAGTTAACAAGCTTTTCCTAAGGCTACAGACATTGAAAACAGTTTTAAATCATAATTTCACCACCTATTATCTTGAGAGTTTAGTTCAGTAGATATAAAATGAGCATAATAATACCTACAGTGCAGAGTGGTTCTTAGAATTGAAAGGACTTATAAATCTACTTGAATAGCACCTGTTACATAGTAGAAAAATGATGGTAAAGGCTTGAGAGGCAAATTGAAATAACATACATTAAAGTATATATTTCATTTTTTTAAGGTTTTACTTTTATTCCAGTTATCATACAGTGTAATTTTTTATTATAAATTTATTTTTTATTGGTGTTCAATTTGCCAACATACAGAATAACACCCAGTGCTCATCCCGTCAAGTGCCCCCCTCAGTGCCCGCCACCCAGTCACCCCCACCCCCCACCCGCCTCCCTTTCCACCACCCCTGATTTACAATCAGTTTCAATTGTAAAATACAGTGATTCAACACTTGCATACAACTCCCCCTGGTATTAATCACCTAAGTGCACACCTTAAATCCTGTGACCCATTTCACTCATCCGCCACTCACCTGCTCTCTGGTAATCATCCTTTTGTTCTCTATACTTAAGAGTCTGTTTTAGGTTTTGTCTTTCTCTACTTTTTACATCCCTTTGCTCATTATTTTTGTTTCTTAAATTCTACACATGAGTGAAATCATATGGTGTTCGTGTTTCTCTGACTGGCTTATTTTCACTTAGCATCATACTCTCAAGCCCCATCCAGGTCCTTGCAAATGTCAAGATTTCATACTTTTGCGTGGCTGAATGATAATCCATTTTGTGTGTGTGTATATATGATAAATATCATATATATGTATAGATAATCACTTCTACTGTTTGTCTTTTTCCTTCTTACATCTAGGGTAAGGTTCAGCATAGGGTTATGGAAAGCATGAGGTTTATGATTAAGGGCAGAGTGAGGGTATATGCCTTGTATAGAGCAGGTCAGAGATCTTTCCATAGGGTTTTGGTTAGGGTTAGGGGTTAAGGGGTAGTGTTGGGTTCCTATTAGGTTATTGTATGAGCCTGGTATGCTACAGTTCTGAAAGTATACTTTTTAACAGGTAAAATCATTACTGTCATCTAAATATAATATGATCAATTTCAAATATGTACTTTAACTCATTAATAATAAAAAACATGAAAAATGTTCCATCTGGTCAATGGATTATCCTAGAATCAGACACATATATAAGCAAACAAGTGTACTAAAACTAATACTCTTAATAGATAAAAGGATCTGATTCTCCTACAGAGTTTATGGAGATCATTTACACCTCCACTAGTCAAAATGCATCTGTATGCATATGGACAAGAACTATTTGCATCACTATCCCTTATCTACTACTTACAAGGTGGTAATGGAGCTGAAAAATAACCAGAGACAGAGATAAGTAAGATGTGTGCACTAAACAGGACACCCAGTAATAATTTTTAATCAATTTTCCATTCACATTTAATTTTCTGACAGACCTCCCTCCCCCTTATGTTCATCATAATATCAAAGGAAGTTATTATTGGCCATTGCAAAATAGACTGGTCTCATTAGGTTCCGTCTGGTTATTTACATAGGTCCAGCAAGTGTTTTAATTAGCCCTATAGGATCCCTTTTGTGTTCTTTTGTAAACTAAATGCTATAGAGTATTGAACATCCCACAAGGCCAAAATTGATTTCTGTACAAAAGAATCTAAGATCATAAAGAACCTCAGATCATGCTTTTAAATGCCTCTATTTATTTACTTTACAGAGGATAGGAAAACAAACCCAAGAAACTTGTTCCACCAGATTTCAACCACAGTGCCTATAAATTTGAGGGATTTCTCTTTCAAAGATCCTCAAAATTTCCTAAGGGTCCTGGCCTGCCAGGAATTTATCTTCCTTACCACCTAAAAGGCCTAACCCTGTAAGGCAGGTTTAGGGCCAGTTTTCCTAGCAGGAGCTTTGTAGGCACTGAGTCTGTCAATAAAGTCAACATTGCTATTTTTTTTATTTTTTTTAAATTTTTTTTATTGGTGTTCAATTTACCAACATACAGAATAACCCCCAGTGCCTGTCACCCAATCACTCCCACCCCCCGCCCTCCTCCCCTTCTACCACCCCTAGTTCGTTTCCCAGAGTTAGCAGTCTTTACGTTCTGTCTCCCTTTCTGATATTTCCCACACATTCCTTCTCCCTTCCCTTATATTCCCTTTCACTATTATTTATATTCCCCAAATGAATGACACCATATAATGTTTGTCTTTCTCCGACTGACTTACTTCACTCAGCATAATACCCTCCAGTTCCATCCACGTCGAAGCAAATGGTGGGTATTTGTCATTTCTAATAGCTGAGTAATATTCCATTGTATACATAAACCACATCTTCTTTATCCATTCATCTTTCGATGGACACCGAGGCTCCTTCCACAGTTTGGCTATCGTGGCCATTGCTGCTATAAACATCGGGGTGCAGGTGTCCCGGCGTTTCATTGCATCCGTATCTTTGGGGTAAATCCCCAGCAGTGCAATTGCTGGGTCGTAGGGCAGGTCTATTTTTAACTCTTTGAGGAACCTCCACACCGTTTTCCAGAGTGGCTGCACCAGTTCACATTCCCACCAACAGTGTAAGAGGGTTCCCTTTTCTCCGCATCCTCTCCAACATTTGTTGTTTCCTGCCTTGTTAATTTTCCCCATTTTCACTGGTGTGAGGTGGTATCTCATTGTGGTTTTGATTTGTATTTCCCTGATGGCAAGTGATGCAGAGCATTTTCTCATGTGCATGTTGGCTATGTGTATGTCTTCCTCTGTGAGAGTTCTCTTCATGTCTTTTGCCCATTTCATGATTGGATTGTTTGTTTCTTTGGTGTTGAGTTTAAGACGTTCTTTATAGATCTTGGAAACTAGCCCTTTATCTGATACGTCATTTGCAAATATCTTCTCCCATTCTGTAGGTTGTCTTTGAGTTTTGTTGACTGTATCCTTTGCTGTGCAAAAGCTTCTTATCTTGATGAAGTCCCAATAGTTCATTTTTGCTTTTGTTTCTTTTGCCTTCGTGGATGTATCTTGCAAGAAGTTACTGTGGCCGAGTTCAAAAAGAGTGTTGCCTGTGTTCTTCTCTAGGATTTTGATGGAATCTTGTCTCACATTTAGATCTTTCATCCATTTTGAGTTTATCTTTGTGTATGGTGCAAGAGAGTGGTCTAGTTTCATTCGTCTGCATGTGGATGTCCAATTTTCCCAGCACCATTTATTGAAGAGACTGTCTTTCTTCCAATGGATAGTCTTTCCTCCTTTATCGAACATTAGTTGACCATAAAGTTCAGGGTCCACTTCTGGGTTCTCTATTCTGTTCCATTGATCTATGTGTCTGTTTTTGTGCCAGGACCACACTGTCTTGATGACCACAGCTTTGTAGTCCAACCTGAAATCTGGCATTGTGATGCCCCCAGATATGGTTTTCTTTTTTAAAATTCCCCTGGCTATTCGGGGTCTTTTCTGATTCCACACAAATCTTGAAATAATTTGTTCTAACTCTCTGAAGAAAGTCCATGGTATTTTGATAGGGATTGCATTAAACGTGTATATTGCCCTGGGTAACACTGACATTTTCACAATATTAATTCTGCCAATCCATGAGCATGGAATATTTTTCCATCTCTTTGTGTCTTCCTCAATTTCTTTCAGAAGTGTTCTATAGTTTTGAGGGTATAGATCCTTTCGATCTTTGGATAGGTTTATTCCTAGGTATCTTATGCAACATTGCTATTTAAAGCTGCCTTGTCACACCTGATTTAATGAGCATTATTTCAAACATGACTGGTAAAATGGAGAACAGATTCTTATGGAATCTATGCAATCTACCTTTTTTGTCATGAAGAGTAAGGAGATTCAGTAAGATTTTATGAATTCTAGGTCAATGAGAATCCAGTATCATTTTTAAATGTCTTATTTCAATATATAAAAGCAGAGTTATTGAATTGTTGTGAGTTGTAAATAGCTTAAGAAAAGAGAAAAAAGGACTTCCTTATAAGTCTAGAAAACAGAACATTGAAAGAACATCAACCATACAGGAAATAATTGAACACGATGTGATTTCTCTCATCAGTTCATTCAGTCCTATATAATTAGTTCTTGCTTGCTGGATCCTGGGTTACCCATCCACTGGCAGGTGACTGACTTCTGGACCAAAATGAATACTGAAAATCTTGATTCAGTCCCCTGATAAGGTCTGAAAGTTACCTAAGTTATATCTGCTCAAAGCCTATACGCACAAGACTACTCTTTAGCATCAATAATTTGAAGTGCCTAAAACAGTACTTTTCCACAAATCTATGAAATGGTCTCTATATTTTGCTAACACATTCTCTGGACTATAACTTGTAGTAGAACCTTCAGGAAAACCCAATAGTAAAATAAAAATTATCTGTAAATAGAGGATTAATAGCTGTCTGTGGTTAGTTTATTTCTATAACCAGTAATACTGAAATTGAGAAAAATTTACCTGAGGATAAATACATATTATGAAAAGCAGCATATTGACAAATCGCCAGTCTTCCCATAAAGTGCAGTTTCAAAAATACGTATATTAATAACACTTTACTTATACAAACTTAGGGAAGGTTGAGCATATCTTCTGATCTGACAATTTTCTGTGTGACTCATAATAGTGACATATAGAACAAACCTAATGACTTTAGCATCTCTCTTTATAGAGAAGAAGGAAATATGTATGATTTTCCAGGAGCTGTCTAGAAAAACTCAAGCAAAATTTTAAGTGGATTTTTTACAAGTTTAGTGTAGATTTTGGGAAGGCAAACTCAAGAGTTACCAGAGTTTTGGGTACTCGATTAAGATAGGATCATGGGTACCCGACATGCAGTAGTTGGTTTTATATTTAATTGGATGACAAAACATTTAAAGGAAAAATAGAAAATGACACAATTGTAAAGAACTATAGCTCTTCCGTAAGTGTAGAAACATTGGTCTTTTTTTTTCTCCTTTTTTTAAGTCGGTAATTCCTTTTAACTCATCTTCTTTAGAGGATTATAAATTCACCATAAGGCACAGAAAATTAATCTGATACAACACAAAATCTCCATCTGGGCAGACTGCATCAAATTGAAAAATTACCTCTCCTACAGTAGCTAAAGGCACTAATTAGAAACTATGAAAGCAAGCCCATCCAAATTGAGTGGACTTTGCTAAAATTTTAACATATTTCATAGTTTCTTTTTTCTTTCTAAACACGGATATTATAAGCCAAGACAAATAAAACTCACTTTCCATATGTTAGCCTTCATTATGTTCCTTCATTTTCTGAAAGCAAAGGACACTTTACTTTAGAACAGTA
Source organism: Canis lupus dingo (assembly GCF_003254725.2). NCBI lineage: Eukaryota > Metazoa > Chordata > Mammalia > Carnivora > Canidae > Canis > Canis lupus. The sequence goes on along the minus strand of NC_064261.1, from coordinate 5,475,374 downwards.
GTTCTCTCAAGGGGTCTGCAAGGTCAAAACAATTTTTGCAACAAAACCAAGATTGTGTTTATGTTTATGTGGTGTTCGCTCTTGCTATCTACAAATGAATTCATGAATTGAAAAAGTCAGTTTCTATTTCCAACACGGTAAATATAGTTAAAATATCAGCAAAAGCTCTTTGGGGCCCTCAAAAATACAAAACATTCAGAGACTAAGAAGCTTGAGCACTGCTGCATTAAGAAAAACTTCCATAATTTTCCTTTACAAACAAAAGCACACATACAACTGTATTCCTTAGCCACTGTTGCTCCTAATATAGGTTTATAACTTTTAACCAAAGAAACTGCTATTTCATAGTAAAAGCGAGGTTTTGGATAAATGAGAATTATCTGTCCTACAGAAGAATTTTCCAGGTTAGCGGTTACATATATACATATGTAAACATACATATACATAATAAAACCTGCTAAGGTCACACAGATCTTATTTATACATTCATGACCCAAAGCTATCTATATTCAGCCTTTCAAAAAATATTGAAGTAAAAGGCATATGAAATAAAAATGATGTTTAGTAATCATGTTTGGATAATCTATCTTTCTAAAAAATTATTTAGGTATACAATTTGTATCTGTTAATTAACTTAAGGTAACATCAGAATGAGGTTTTAAATTATTTAAAAATCTCAAAAGTTTCCTTTGAGCTAGCATGCTTCAAATATAGCTATCATAGAAATAAAAAGAAAATAATTATTCAATTTATTTAAATGAATTTAAAGTTTTTTAAAATCTTAAAACACCTCATGAGAAATTATTACCTGATTTGATCAGTAGATTTGTAAGTTTGGAAAAACAAACCCAAGTAGAATAAAATATATGCTCTTATTGTACTTAATAGTAATAAATTACAGATAAAACACAGCTAGATTTTTTTACAACCAAAATTATTCAACTAGTCTTGTCAAAGATGATCTTAATTTTGTAGTGTCTTAAAATATTTCTGAGTCATTTTTTGTAAGGAAAATATTTTTTTTTGTTTTTTTTCAAGTTTAGGATATATAAAATATTAACAGTTTAATATTCTTATTTTCTGGAACTTTTAGGAATATTTAACTTAAAGAAGTGCTCATTTATTATCTTGATAAGCCAATCAGAACAGATCCTGTAATTTAAGATAGTTCATGATCTAACGTGTGATATGAATCCTCTCGAGACAGGAAAACACTTCACACTCACACAGTAAAAGGTAAAGGGCTTTCAGAATTACAAACACATACATGCATAGAAAGCTATGGCTTCAGGTCTATAAATTCAGCCACAGGTCAAGAGTAAATATAGAAACACAGATACTAAAGAACCATTTTCCTTCCTGTGGGCATCTACTTCTTAATTTATTGGAGCTCAATTTTTTTTTTCAAAAGGAAAACAATCAGAGAAAGAATAACAAACCTTATTCTATATCATCTCTCACCCGAAAGAGAATAGATCTCTATCATCCATATGAAAAAAATCACCAAAAGTCAGACCATCACACCAAATTCCCAAGCATGACTGTTACCAATGGAAGATAAAATACATAAGTGAAACAAAAACAACAACAAAAAAAAACATAAAATTAGTAAAAGAGGAAAAATGAAACACAAAACCAACACAATTAAAGTTCTATTGCCACTGGATTTCACTCTGGAGGACAAGATAAAAAGCAGCAGATCAGTAGCATGGGTTTTTCCCCTCGCACCTACTCTGGCAGGTAACTTGACTAAGTTCCTCAGTGGGACCTCCAAGATTTTAAAGAATATTTTTTCTTACAGGATGAAAGCATGACCCTCATACATTAATGAGGGCACCAGTAAGACACTGCAAAACAGTTCAGGGAAGAAATGGGAGGCACATATTAAGTAAATAATCGTGAATGTTGTAACGAACTTGAGCAATAGATCGAAAACAGTTCTTTGGGAGGGAGGAAAAGGATATAAATATTACCTCTACTGGAAAAAATAAAACTTATTTTGCATACCTATGAGAAAAATCATATTCATTGTTATCAGTTATTTACAATTTAGAATGCTAACATAGCTTAGAGATACTGAAGGAGGAACTCGACAGGACATCCAATAATCTTTTTTTTTTATGCATTTCAAAGTCATTTGCAATTATTCCTGACTATATCATTGAGAATAATTTGCCAAATTATTCCTATTAAATGAACTGATATCCAATTTCAGATAAAGAACAAATGAATTTATTTACTCAGTGAAGTTCCCAATATAACCAATTATCACTCAGTGAAAAACTCAATGAAATTTATAAACTTGCATATTTTCAGTTTACCAAAAAAGTGGACGTGGTAGCATACAATGGGGGAGAAACTTTCTTTCTCATACCTTCCCTTTTCAGAGCACTCTTTGCATTGATTTTTTTCCCCTTAAGTCTAAAGAAAAATTTGGGAAGATCTCATAGATTTCTGGCTCTTTTCAAATAAAGTAAATCCCTTTCAGTTTAACATCAGATCTTTAACTTCTCTTCAAGTCCACATTTTTTTTTTCTCTCCTCAACCGATAAGCAATCACAGGAAAGGAACTGCATAGTTGCTTGGTCTTGATCTCTTGCCCCCACTCTGTGGCTCTTTAGAGAACCCCCCCAAGTTTAAAGTCAATAGAAGTGGGGGGAGAGAAGGGTGAGAATGTCTCACTTGCCTGGGAAGGTTGTAATCCAATATTAGTACCATTCAGGTTTAGTATATGCCAAAAGCTTACTCTTTCTCTTGTGAGAGTTTCTTCCTAGTTGCAGAGGCAGCTGGAATTCCTAAAGTGGTTGATGGTGTTCCTTCTCCTATGTGTTATTTATATTCCCCCTCACTCAAGTGCCACCTCTTCTAGGACATACTAGACTTTCAATCTTTCCTCTGAAGATACCTCACTCTTGGTTAGAAGTCTTCTTGGGAAGGGTCTTTAGATATGGCTCACCATTGGTTCCTTTCTTCAATATTCTTTTTCTAGCACATGAAGACCACAGGACTCCTTGGAAGCTACCAGAAGTGCAGCATCTCTCAGAGCAGTACTTTTTGATCCTGTTCATCTCAGGAAACCAGCTCCGGCCTCTTGCCTTCAGACTTTTCAAATTTAAATATAGACTTGGTTCACTTGAAGTTTATTCCCATTTTGCTTGAGGTAAGAAGGAGGCACTGCCTCACCAGAGGAGGTTTGAGGAAACCCCAGATACACCAGCAACTCTTCCTCTCTAAAGAAAACTTTTAGTTTTCTAATGGAAAACTTCCATTACAATGTCTTCAACTTCATATTGCATGTTTTCTCTTGCTTTTATATAGACCCCAGATACTTCATGGGCTGATGCTGTCAGAAAACCTGTCACAATATCTTAGAGTTTGCATGAACAGAAACTCCCCTGAGGATCTCCCCCTGTACCATTTACCTTCATGGCTTTCTGCTTAAAACCTAGGAAAAAAAAAATGCTTAAGAACATTTGTTACATATATTTAATCTTCACATATCATGATTTACACTGAATTATATTTTCATGAAGTCCTTGAGTTATTTACCTTAGCTTATAAAAATTCAGACTGCTTAAGTGATTTAAGCAAATTTCTTTGGAATAAATACATTATGAACATTCATTCATATGCCACCTTTCAATATGGTCAACATTCAAGCTCTTGTTTAAAACCACGTCCAACCCCACGTCCATTTCTAGAACATACCAAGTGTCCTTCCTTTCTTATTTTTTCCTCAGCACTTGTTACAACATAACATACAAACCTAACTTTACTCGATGTTGTGCTATTTTGTTGTTGTTTGTTGTTGTTGTTTTATGGCTACATAGAATAAGATGATTATTTTGCAGTATCTCAGTGAGGACAATGATGTAGTGGAAATGGAGAACAGTCATCAGATTTAATATGTACTTCAAATGTGGAGGCGACAGGACTTATTGATGTACCAGATGTAAGAGGTGACGAAAAGAAATAAATATGTGTTCTACTTTTTGAGCCAGAACAATCAGATGTTTGTACTTTGTTGTTGTCGTTTAACAACTTACTTAGCAATTAAAAGGACTTAAAAACTGTGAACTTTGGTGAAGTCATCAAGAGTTCCTGAGAAGCCAGAACACTTAATGAAAAGCTTTGAAGGATGAGGCAAGGAGACTAAGAAGGATGGTCAAAAGGCCAGAAGGAAAATAAGAGAAACTGGTGTCAGTGGATGAGATATTCAAGGTAGAGGACGTAGCCAATTCTGTCAAATGCTGTTAAAGTAAGACTAGAAAATTCTGAGAAACTATTCATTGTATTTACAGATATTAAGGTTATGGAATACTCAGAGGGACTTGAAGGGAGATATGAAGGTCAAATCCATAATAGAGAAGTGAATGCCAGGTGCAGAATCAAGAAATAAAGCATAACAATTCTTTCAAGAAATTGGGACTATATCTACGCAGAGTGATAGAATATAATAGCTGGGGGAAGGGGATGCATGTTGATGAAGAAATATGAGGAGTGTTTTGTTGTTGTTTTTAATGTAAGTGATGTGGGCATGTTTATATATAAATACATATATGCATATATATACACATATAGAAATGGATCAGTGAAATTATAAAATATAAAAGGGGAGACAACTTTTCTTATTAAAGATTAAAAAGAAATTTTTCTTTTTGACAAGTGAGAGAGAGAACACAAGCAGGGGGAGCAGCAGGCAGAGGGAAAGGGAGAAGCCGACTCCCTGCTGAGCAAAGAGCTTGATGCAGGGCTTGATCCCAGGACCCTGGAATTGCAACCTGAGCCAACCAGGTGCTCCAAGAGGTAAACAACTTTTAAGTTTTTAGTTATTAGTAGAAGAGATATTGGTCTGTAAACAGAGAAAGGTATATCTTTATCATAAATGATACATGTATGATGATGCTGATTCTTCTAGTAGAAATCATATTGAATGTTAACTCAGTGTAGGAAAGAATGGTGAAACACCTTACCTCTCTTATCTCAGTTACTCATATCATTAAAATCTATGAAGTGATTATTATTATTATTTATGATTCATTGTTGGAGAAATTGACTCTTAGAGAGTTTAAAATATTTGTCTAAGACCATCCAGCTAAATGAAGTGATTATTATTATTATTTATGATTCATTGTTGGAGAAATTGACTTTTACAGAGTTTAAAATATTTGTCTAAGGTCATCCAGCTAGTAAATGCTTGGATCTGGCTTTCAAATATGAACTCTTGAGTGGAAAGCACAAACTCTTAAATCCTTGAAATATAGTGGCTAGGAAAGCTAAGGAAAAAGGTGGAGGGAGGTTTTCATCTTCATAACCAAGTCTGGTGGATAATGATATTTTGCATGTGGGAAGAATAATTAGAGATTATGAAATTTTATTTTCTTCCATAATTATATTAGAAAGCTAAAAATCACTTGGTAGATCCTAATTGCTCTAATTCAGATAATTTCTGGAACCTGATGAAAATGTGTGCCTTCCTTTTTTAACAGTAACTCTTCCCTGATGACTGTCTTGCTTCAATAAAGTTATTATTTCCATAAATAGAAACAGCCCTTATATTGGTAAATACATTATGCATGCATATATATGATAATGCACCTGACTTCTTTTTTCAATCATGTATAGGAAAATAATAAAAGAATCACAATCACCAAGCAGATTTCTACAAACATTTTACTAGTTTAATAAAAACAAACCCATGAAACGTGTACCTTCCAACATTTCACCTATTAAATTGCATAGAATTGAAGTAGTATCTAAAGGCCATTCCACAAGCAACAAGAATTACCATACATACATATTAATATGCATGGGATTGATAAAGTGAGCCGCATTTGCATTCCATACATAAAACTGTCAACTCACATTTCCATGATAAATCATGAAAAGAATAAAGGGGTACTCAGGCATAGGAGCACTGCATATATTTTCTGGGCTGGCAAAGGCATTCTCTCTGTGTGTCTGATTCATTTGTTGTGCTAATTTTCAGGATACATGAAACTTTACCAGAAACTTAATATGATAGGTATATCCTCAAAACTGTCACAGTGAAAAATATTGCATATTTTCACAATCTACAGAATACGGGCCATGAAGTTTTAAAGTTTAAAATTTTTAATTCCTAATATAGTTATAGACTTGGCAAAGTTCTTATCAAAGAATCAGAAATTAAAGAGAAAGATCTACTCTAGGCCACAACGTATTAAACTGACTACCTTGGGATAAAACTTAAGCTAATTTCTTATTGTCTAATAATACTATTCTATGAAGTAAAAAGAAAACATAGTGATGTCTTCATGTTTTAGACAGCCAGCTCCTGTATAATAAATGACTACGTGCGAACAACATTTTGCAAAACCACAGGTGCCTACTCAGCATATATGTAGGATGTCTATCAGATATCACATCAACATTTCCTAACCTAAACTCCTTATTTTCTCCTCCAAACCTGTCCATTGCAAATTTCCCTTGAATATATCCACTGCTCACTACTTTCCATGATCTAAAATAATATCATTCTTCTTCTGCAATATCCTCCTAGCTAGTCTCCCTGAGTCTACATCTGGCACTGCTTCTTCTCGGTACAAGGATTACACTGAGATCCCTTAAAACAGTCAGATCCTGTCATTCATCTACTAAAGACCCTGCAATGTCTCCATATTTCACCGAAGTAAAAGGCACAATCCTTTCAAGTGTTTGTAAAGCCCCTAATGATCTAGCCCCTTATTATCATCCAGACCTCACCTCCAACCACACTCCAATTTCCCCTCCAGTTACACCAGCCTCTTTCACTCTGACTTGCCTGCCAAGGGCCTGCCTCAGGGCATTTCTACCGGCTGTTTATTTCCTCTGCATGGAGCACTCTTCCAAGCCCCCCACACCCACCCCCGGGGAGGCGATGGCTAACTGCTTAACCACTAAGCCTTCCAAAAATGTCATTTTCTTAAAGTGGCCTACCTGATTGGTTTGCAACCTCAACCTCCTGTCACTCCCATTTCCCTTACACTGTTTTGGCTTTTATTCCAGTGATATTTATTATTTTGTAATAATCTGTCTGTCTAATTAGCATATTTATTCTATTTGTGTAGATCAATTAGAATATTGATGTACAGGAAAAAATAAAACAGGAAACAATAAAACAGGAAAAAAATAAAAAATAACAATAAAACAGAAAAAAAATAATTAAAAAAAGGATGTAAAACAGGACCCTAGTCGGTATTCAATGTATATTTTAAAGAGAATGAATTATTTTAATTTATTACTAGTGATAAAGCATGCACATACAAATTTAATTCTAGGAAAAGGAAGATAAGCTCGACAAGAAACATAAAATACAGTCGGTTTCAAAGAAAAATGATTACAGTGATTTGGACAGGAAAAAAAATAAATGTTTTGTATCACACAGTATTTGAGAAGTGCCTTTAAAGATTGGTAAAATTTTGACAAGTGAATAATCAAGGTGTGGGCACTGTAAGAATTAATCAAAAGGGGGATTAAGAATGAAACTAATTACTATTTGCTTTTCATGTGTCCTCATTCTTTTTAACACCTGGGAAAACAAAGATGAATAGCCTAATCATTGATTTCAAATTGCTTGCTTCTAGTGAAATGTGTGTGTGTGTTCTAATGCTAACAATTAATATATTTTTTAAAGTTTTTATCTGAATTGCAGTTAGTTAACATATAATGTATTATTAGTTTTGGGTGTAGGATCTAGTGATTCAACAATTCCATGCATCACCCAGTGCTCATCAGTTAACCGTAAAATAAATGTTAAAACAAAACAAAACAAAAAAATACATTTAGGAGATTCCTAAAGTTGGGGAGAGATGGTTACAAATGAACAAAACTCAAAAAAAAAAAAAAAAAAAACCACGAACCTTTTGTCAATAATTGATGAACAAATTTTAATTAAAAGGAACATGTGACGATACTGCCAAAGAAATAAAATGGCAGAGTATGTAGATAGGATCTCAGTTCATGCTCGCATGGATGTTCGGTTGCAGCTAATTTTATAAAGCTTATTTACCTACTGGTCCATTTGGAACATAATATCAACACTATTACAGATTCCCAATCTATTGTTTGCCCAACCATGGGTGTGGGCAGTAAAATGTTTCAGTGGGCACATTTTCTCTTGGCACCTCTTCCTTTTGGTATCAACCATGGGATTGGTATCCAGGAAGATGAATAAAAACATGTCTTCAGACAACTCCATGCCTTTTATTCTTGGACAAAAAAAAAAAAAAAAAAAATCTTCCCATCAGTCCTATTCCAATTAGAGTAGTTGAGCAACTTAGACAAAAAGGCCCTCAGCATTACTCGCAACTAAACTCTAGGCAATCCTAAGCTTTCCATCTTCTAAGCAAGTCTCATTTCATCGGAATCTTCTAACATTCTCCAAACAAAAATTACTTCTCAAAGATTTTCCCCAGAGGAGAGAAAAAAAACTGGGGAAATAAAAATGACTTTTACAATGCCCCCCAAGTCCCACCAATAGCAACCCCATTGCATCATACTCCCCAGATCCTAGAATCAGTTCCCAAAACTGCATTGGAAAAAGAACATTCAAGACACCCGGGTGGCTCGGTGGCTGAGCATCTGCCTTTGGCTCAGGGTGTGACCCCGGGGTCCTGGGATCGGGTCCGGCATTGGGCTCCCTTCAGGGAGCCTGCTTCTCCCTCTGCCTGTGTCTCTGGGTCTCTTATGAATAAATAAATAAAACATTTTTGAAAAAGAAAAAGAACATTCACAAACATTACCTCTTTCCCTGCAGTAGATTTGAGTTTCTTTTTGATTCATTTGTTCTTTTTCCAAACCTAGGTCTTTCTATGCTTTGACCTCCCAGGAGGATTAGGAAAAATAAAATAGAGCAACTGCTTCCTTTTCTTTCTTTCTTTCTTTTTTTTTTTTTTTTTTTTTTTTGGTTGTTGTTGTGCTTAACCCATTTTCTCTTGATCTTGTATTCAATAAATTCTGAAAGAATGAATGCAATCACCATCAAGGAAACAAGATGCTTCCCTTCAAAATGTGCCCTTGAAATGGCCAAATTCTCTTTTAAAGACCAGCTGCTACATTTCACCTGCACAATTTTTATTAACATGGATATAATAAACAGTAAACTCATAGTTTTTTATTTAAAGGTTAAAGTGCTTATAAATATCTAAATTACTATGACTTTTGCAATAATCCTATAGTATGAATGAATATGGACCTAATTCCCGAGGTGAACACCAGCAAAATGTTTCAGTGGGTGTATTTTCCCTTGGCATCTCTTCCTTTTGGTGTCAACCTCTAGACACCTTTATTTTCTGATAACCATCTGTCACCACCCCTGGGCTATTATTTATAGAATAAATGATTTTTTTTTAGTAGAAGGGAGACATATATATTATATTTATAATACAAAGAGGCTAAGTTGATGACATAGCTTAGGGTAAGAGCAAAATGTACCCAGGATTAGACAGATTTGTGCACCAAATAAGAGACATCATTACTTGTCAGAGAAGTCACTCCATCTCCGTTAGCACCTCTTTGACTAAGGAAAGACCAGAATACAGTGTTAATGGATCTTGCCCACCAGGAAAAGTACCGTCAGGAGTAGGCAACGTAGGCAACCTGATCTTTTTCTTCTTCTGACTTGGGAGTACCAGGAATGATTGCCAAGGAGGAGGGAGATGAAACAAGGAAGTAAACAATGGTGTGGGCTCTCTCTTTGAAAGAAGTGAGGTCTACACTCAGAATTCAGGGATCCACCCAAATTCCAAGTGTATTCTTCAATAAGAATGAGAAGGAAAATACACATGCAAATTGGCCAAGTATTTGCATTTATTTTATTTGTTTAGATCTTTTTTGGGGGATCCCTGGGTGGCTCAGTGGTTGAGCGTCTGCCTTCAACTCAGGGCGTGATCCCAGGTCCAGGGATCGAGTCCCATGTCGGGCTCCCTGCATGGAGCCTGCTTCTCCCTCTGCCTATGTCTCTGCCTCTCTCTCTCTCTGTGTCTTTCATGAATAAATAAATATTAAAAAAAAAATTTTTAAATGATTTAAATATTTTTTAAGATTTTATTTATTTATTTAACAGAGAGAGAGAGGCCCAGAGACCACAAGCAGGGTGAGCTGCACAAAGAGAGGGAGAAGCAGGCTCCCCGCTGAGCAGGGAGCATGATGCGGGGCTCCATCCCAGGACTGTGAGATCGAAACCATCAGTGGAAGGCAGATGCTTAACCCACTGAGCCACCCAGGAGCCCTTGGCCAAATATTTGTAAAGCATGCATAAACTTTGATGGATTAAAATAATATTGGAGAGGGGAGGAACATCAAAGTCTTGTTTTATCATCTTATTTTCCAGTGATGGAACTGAAGACTGGAACTATTAAATGACATCCAAAGGAACCAGGATTAGAATGCAGGTTTTCTAGGCTAATTCTGTGTCCTGCTGCCACCCTATCCCCTTCCACAGTGTCCTAAAATACTGTATGAATGAAAAGCCATAAAAATCAAATACTCCATGAAATAATAACATCTCTTTCCATCTTACACATCAATATAATCTTTTTTTTTTTTCTTGTTAAATCTGTAGTCCATCCTTTTAGGTATTTTAGATATGGTAGGTGATGTATAAGATCTTCAATGATGCAGTATTAAACATTTCACATAGAAGAATGACATATTTCTGGAGCTTTCAGGGGGAAAAAAGAAAAAGAAAAATTCACTTCAGACTGAACTAAACCAAAAAGTAATAGAGAAATTCTCTCAAGAGGAACATAATATTTTAGACTGCAACATTTAAGTATTAATAGGCCCAAAATTTCATGTGCTGCTGCTTTGCCATTTCAAGGTTTACAGGGCCCCTTGCTGTAACCAGATAGATTTCCATAGAGAGGAAGAGCTCCCATGTTGTTAGTTCCCCTAATAGCTGGACCAATGGCTGCACCCCACCTGATTCTTCTTGATCTAATGCCTTTACCTGCCCACAAACCTCAAAAATTGTTCAAAAAAGCTAATCACATGGTCCCAGAAGAACTCCACCCTCTTTTTCTAGCATACCCGCCTACTACTGCCCCTGTTTATTCACTGTATTGCCCAGGACATGCCACATCCTCCACTGGGGCTGTGTGTTTATGTTATCTTATTTTTTAAGATTTTATTTATTTATTCATGAGAGACATGGAGAGGGAGAGAGGCAGAGACATAGGCAGAGGGAGAAGCAGGCTCCTTATGAGGAGCCCAATGAAGGACTTGATCCTAGGTCCCTGGGATCATGTCATGAGCCAAAGGCAGACGCTCAACCACTGAGCCACTCAGGTGTCTCTGGGGATGTATGTTTAATCAATAAATCATTTTTTATTGTCACATGTCATTATTTGGCCATTTTATACTATTTGGAGGAGAAGATTCATTCCTCAACAGCAAGTTGGATAGGAGGCAATTCAAAACACCCTATTATGGTGCACGGAAACAACAAAACAAAATATTTTCTCTAAATCTGCATTTGGGCAGCCATGCTATACTTTAGGTTCTAGGTGTCAGAATATAATATATTTTTTTAGCCTCTTAGGTTGCCTTACCTAAACTTAAAAACTATTCCAACTACAAAAGGATAATGATATTGCAATAGGAGAGTAATAACGAAGAACAACAGAAAAATCTGAGAGCTCCCCTAAACTCCTACAGTATCTGAAGATACACATAGCTCCTGGCTTGAAGATTTCCATATTTAAACTAATCCCTTATAAACTCTCTTGTTCCACACAAATGATATTTGAAAGAATAAGATAGAAAACACAAAAGAGCAAAGGAAATTTAGTTTCTGTTAATTTCAGTTCTTCCTTGATTTCACTACAGTATAATGAAAAAGAGAGTTTAGCTAAGGTTAAGGATTTGAATTTATGATAAAAATGTAATATATATTACAGGAGTGAGGCAGAAAAAACACAGTTCTTTATGACGGAGACCATGAAATTGTCTAAGTTTGATATGTAGAAATTTTCAGTATGATGCTAGAGTGGCTTAGAAAAGTATAAGGCAAGTTTACTTAAATTGAAGCTAATGATGAAAGCATTAGGCCATTAAAAATGTAACATTAAAAGATATTCAACGACTCTAAATCTTAGAAGATTTGGGGGAGGAGCATTTGTTTTACTCAATTTATTTATAAAGTTCGATTCTATCGCCAGTTTTCACTGTTTTTAAGAGTAGCACAATCTCATTTCATAAAGAGTGCATTATAAAATTGAAAATGTCATAAGTATTTTTATTTTAAAATGCCAAGTTTTTCACATTTTTAAAAATACTATTCATTTTACACTAAGCTGTATAATTTTTCATAGGCAAATGGCTTTTAAAAAAGAATAAAACTTCCCTATTCACAACCTATGGATCAACCTAGAGGGTATTATGATAAATAAAATAAGTCAGACAGAAAAAGACAAATGCCGTATGATTTCTTTTATATGCAAAATCTAAACAAAACGGACAAACAAACAATAGAAAACAGAAATGGACTCATAAATACTGGTAACAAAATGGTGGTTGCCGGAAGGGAAGAGCATGGGGGATGGGGCAAAATTGGTGTAAATACAAATATATATACTTATTTTTTCCTTTCTTTTTCAAAAAAGTAACTGGTTACAGACAATACTTTGCAAATTGTTTTCTTGTCACCTGATGATATATCTTAAGTTCTTTAATATCAGTATGTAGAAAGTTCTCTTATTTTGTTTTGCTGCTTTGTGATAGTAGTATTTTACCAGTTTCCTATTGATGAACATTTGGGTTATTTACTCTTTGGGTATTAAAGACAATATTTCAGTGAATTACTATATATCTATGTCATTTCATTTATGCAGAAATGTGTATCTGTCAAATTCCAGAACTGACAGTTGTTGTTTGCAGGGTAAAGGCATATATTTTGAAACATTATTAAAAATGCTAATATAAATGATATTGTTTTTAATTTCAAATTTCACTGGCTCATTGCTGGTATACAGGAAACTAATTGACATTGGCATATTAACTGTGCATCCTACCGCTTTGCTTTGATCACTTATTAGTTCCAGAAATTTTTGTTTCCTTCTTTCAGATTTTTTACGTAGATGATCAAGTCTTCTGCAACCAAAGGCGTTTTTTTCCTCCCATCTGTATGTCCTTCATTTCCATTTTTTGTTTATTGCATTAGCTACTATTTCTAGTACAATGTTGAAAAGGATTGGTGAGAGGAAACATCTTTGCTTTGTTCCTGGTCTTGATGAGAAAGATTCTAATTTCTCACCAGTAAGTATGATGCTAGCTGTACTTTTTTTTTTTTTTTTTTTGGTAGATATTATTTTTCAAGAAAAGGAAGTTCCCTTCTATTTTTAGTTTACAGAGAGTTTTTATCATGAATGAGTATTAGACTTTGGTAATTCTTTTTCTGTGTCTGTTGATATAACCATGGGATTTTTCTTTTTTTAGCCTGTTGATATGATGGATTACATCAGTTGATGTACGAATGTTAAACCAACTTTGCATACTTGGTATAAATCCCAGATGGTCATGCTGTGTAATTATTTTTATATATTGTTGGATTTGATTTGCTAATATTTTGTTGATGATTTTTGCATTTGTGTTCATAAGAGATATTGGCCTGTAGGCTTTGTTTTTTCTTTTAATGTCTTTGTCTGGTTTTGTTATTAAGATAAATGCTGACACCATAGAGTGAAGTATCCCTCTGCTTCTACCCTCTGAAAGAGATTGCAGAGAATTGGTGTAACTTCTTCCATAAATGTTTGATAGAATTCACCACTGAACCCATCTCTACTTGGTGTTTTCTGTTTTGAAAGTTTATTAATTATTTATTCCGTTTCTTTAATACATATAGTCCTATTCATATTGTTTATTCTTCCTATATTGGTATTGGCAAATTATGTTTCTCAAAGAATTGGTCCATTTTGTCTAGGTCATCAACTCTGTGGGCATAGACTTATTCATGGTAAATCTAATACCATCCTTTTAATGTCTACGGGATCTGTAGAAATAGCCCCCCTTTCTCATTTCTCATATTAGCCTTTTTTCTTTTTTCTTGAGAATTAGCATGGTTAGAATGTCATCAATTTTATTGTTTAGAGTTGGGCATTTGCTTTCCTTCAGATAAGTTAGGCTCTGACAAGTTGGGCTCTGGTTAACTAGGGGGACTAAGAGGAGGCCTTGTTAACAAGAACAGATTAGATTACTCTGAGGTATTTTCACATGGTTCCTGAGGGGATTTTTCTGTGATAATTTCTGTGGGAATCTGGTATGCTCCTGAAGGTAAATCCCACAACATCGTGGAGGCCCTCAATGACTGGAGTCCTGTGGAGTAACTCATTCACAGATTTCTCCACTCTGAGGATCCAGCAATTTGTCAAGTACAGCTCCAGTTTTCCTTCCCAGCACTGGATCCTGTAGGAGTTTCTGCTTGCACAACTCTGCTCTGGGAAGCCATGACTCCCTATGTTCCTTCACCTGTTTTTCTCTCCAGATGAGGAACATCTTGTGCTGTCTTGTGACCTTGCCTCTCTCATGGATCCAAGAAAAGTTGTTTTATCAGCCTGTTAAGATTTTTACTTGTTAGGACAGAGTAGTGACTTCTAAGCTCCTCACATGAACAGCCAGAAACTTTTCTGATCTTTACTCCAATTTCTTACTATCAGCTTCTCTTGCTGCTCCTGATCAATAGTGCTGCTGCTAGAACTCCTGACAGTTTAATATTTTGTTAACTAACTTGAAATTTTTTCTTTCCAAAATAATGACTTTTTATGGAATTTTTTTCAGTGTAACTTCACTTTTTATAAATTTTTACTAAAAAAAAAAAGAAAAGAAAAGAAATAAAAATAGTGGAGGAAGGGGAGACAGACATCCAAGTCCTTGCCAGATGCTTTCCCTTCCTAAGAAAGCTTAGTAAAAACCATAGTTAGCAAAACACCTCAAAGGGATGAGAAAAGAAAAAAAGTTATTTTCCCAAGGATCTTGGGATTTGAGAAGCTGGGCATAGTTCCAGCTTCCCCCACTTATCTCTTTTGGCTCCAATGTAGTAAAATATCTTCCCCTAAACACAGCCATGCCTAAAGGAGAAAGTTAGTTAACCCTTTGATCGCCACATCTTTAGACCAATTTAGAATAGGATCTAAATTGGATCACTCTGGTTATAGTGAAATTGCTTTGGCATGTTAGGCAAAATTCACTTTTAGAATCTTCCTAACTGACCACATATCATGAATTCACTCATCGTTCAAACAGAAGCTTGGGGGTAAAATCATTTGTTATAAACATTTTATTGAAAAAAATTCTACGCCACCTAAGTACTTCTGACTGTACACTCAAAGAAATATGGCCCAAATATGAAATCATTTTTGAGATTCTCTACTTTGAAGATAATTTTTTAAAAACTAAAATAAAAAAGCATGTATGTGTATGATTATAACATATATATACATAATAACTAGTTTCATGAGTCATCAAACTGCAAGTTTAAGTTCATTAAAAAATGTCAAAACAGGACACCTGGGTTGACTCAGTGGTTGAGCATCTGCCTTTGGGTCAGGGCATGATCCCAGGATCCAGGATCAAGTCCCATGTTGGGCTCCCTGCAGGAAGCCCGCTTCTTCCTCTGCTTATGTCTCTGCCTTTCTCATGAAAAAATAAGTAAATCTTTTAAAAATATGTCAAAACAAATATCAACTACTCATGTATATTAAAACACAGTTAATACAGATTTCGAGTTATATTACAAAGCAGTAGAATTAAAACAGTGTGGTACTAGTATAAAAATAGACACAAGATCAATAGAGGAAGATAGAAAGCCCAGAAATAAACCCACAATTATATGGTCAATTAATCTTTAACAAATGAGGAATGAATATATAATGGAAAAAAAAGTCTCTTCAACAAATAGTGTTTGTGGTGGGGGAGGGGTGTCTGGTTGGCTCAGTTTGTTGAGAATCTGCCTTTGGCTTAGGTCATGATCCTGGGATCAAACCTCACATCAGGCTCCCCATTCAGCAGGATGTCTGCTTCTCCCTCTCCCTCTCCCTCCTCCCTTCTCCCTGCTCATGTTTTCTCTCTCTGTGTATGAAATAAATAAAATCTTATTTTTTTTAAAAAAAGCAAATGGTGTTAGGAAAACTGGACAGCTAAATGCAGACAAATGAAACTTGACCACATTTGTTCACAATACATAAAAATACACTCCAAATGAATTAAACCCCTAAATGTGAGACCTGAAACCATAAAAATCCTTAAAGAGAGGATAGGCAGTAATTTCTCTGACATCAGTCGTAACAACATTTCTCTAGATATGTCCCCTGAGGCAAAGTCAATAAAAGCAAAAGTAAACTATTGTGACTACATCAAAATAAAAGGTTCTGCAGAGAAAAGGAAACAATAAACAAAACTAAAGGTCAACCTACCAAATGGGAGATGATATTTGCAAATAGCATATCTGATAAAGGCTTAGTATCTAAAATATATAAAGAACTGATACAACTCAGCACTCAAAAAACAACTAATCCAATTAAGAAATGACCTGAAGACCTCAACAGTCATTTCTCCAAAGAAGACGTGCAGATGGCCAACAGAGACATGAGAAGATCCTCAACATCACTCATCACCAAGGAAATGCACTTCAAAACATTCAAAACTTTCAAAAAAATGACATATCACCTCACACCGATCAGAATGGCTAAAATCAAAATCACAAGAAACAACGAATGTTGGAGAGGATATGGAGAAAAAGGAACACAGAACACTCTTGCACTGTTGGCGAGAATGCAAACTGATGTAACCATTGTGGAAAACAGTATCAAGGTTCCTCAAAAATTAAAAATAGAGCTACCCTATGATCCAGTAGTTGCACAACTGGGTATTAACCAAAAAAATTTCAGAAACACTTATTCAAATAGATACATGCCTCTCCATGTTTATTATGGGATTATTTATAATAGCCAAACCATAAAAATAGGCCAAGTGTCCATCAATAGATGAATGGATAAAGAAGAGGTGGTATACACACACACACACACACACACACACACACATACACACCGGAATATTATTCAGCCATAAAAGAGAATGAAATCTTGTCATTTGCTATAAAATGGATGGAACTAGAATGTATAGTGCTAAGCGAAAGAAGTCAGAGAAAGACAAATACCATATGGTTTCATTCATATGTGGAATTTAAGAAACGACAAATTAACAAAGGAAAAAAAGAGAGAGATAAATCAAGAAACATACCCTTAATTATAGAGAAAAACTGATGGTTACCAGAAGGGAAGTAGAGGGAGTGAAATAGGTGGATGAGGATTAAAAAGTATACTTATCATGAAAATAAAATAAAATAAAATAAATAAAATAAAATAAAATAAAATAAAATAATTTATTAAAATACAATTAATGCTAATTCCTGAGCTTGACATTTTCTTTTCTTTACATTTTTACATTTTCCTTACATTTTAATTTTCTTTTTCTTTTCATTTTAATCTTCCTCTTTCCTTTTCTCTCTACAGGGAGCTTTGACTTGGTTAAAGTCAAACAGGCTCTTACCTCTTGTAAATTTTAATTTATGACAAACTTCTGTTTCAGAAAGAATGGAGCTAATGGGGTACCCTGACCCACCAACATTTTTAACATTAACACCCCAAGTATTTATGCACAAAAACATGAGAATCCACAGTTTTAGTTTTGTGTTTTTTTTTTTTTTCTTATCTACTACATTCCTGGTCTAGTGGTACTTGGTTTCAGTCTTTGTTGCAAACTTTCAAGCATCTCTACTTCTTTGGTTAAAGCCAATGAAGTGTAAAATTTAGAGGAAAAATGTGAACTTTTTTTATTTGAACAACAATTTATTTTTCATTCAGCGTGCCAATCCATCTCAAATCATGGGAAATAATGGTCATATTCCTCTGAAACAATCCTCCATCACTGCTAAATATTTCTAGGCTCTTTGTCTAAAATGGTCTGGGTGCAACCAGACCATGTAGTATCATTTTCTTTCCCAAGAAAATTGTTGTTCCCCATTCCTCCTAACCAACCTAATCTTTAGGTTCTACGTTTTTGTGCTAATCTGTATTCTGACACCAACCTTTGAGGTTGATGGCAAGATTGATGAAAAGATATCCCCTGACAGAGATTGATGATACAAATTTTCTTAAATGGGAAAAATAAGTGCAAAACTACCAAGACAACCCTACAAATCAGGAACCATGTGGCATCTTCAGGCTTTTTAAGTGCTCAGTTCCCCCTGAGGACCTATTATCTCTGCAGAAGACTCTTCCAGTCATGAGAATCTTGCCTTGCTATTCTGAAGAAGAATCTGTTCTGGTGACTTTCCTGGAAAATCTGGCTACTAACCTGGTATGAATAAGTAATACAAATAATTTCATTCCACTTTATAATTTTTTGGACACCAAAAGAATATAAATTATCAGTCTTCAAGGCAATCCAAGGCTTTATATTTGTTTGAGGTAAGTAACTTGTCTGGGGATCCACAGGTGAGGCCAAACCTGGTTTCCAAACTAGGTCCCTACACTAGCTGTGTACACACTCTGCTACACATTCTGCTATACCGCCTATACATTGCCACAACTACAAAACTGATTTCACCTCATCAAGCGTTGAAATGTTACTTCAAATTATATTGATAGAAGGATAAAACCAGATGCAGAGCTTACTATACATTTACTAAAAGCCCATGATAGAAATTACTTTATAAGTATTTAAAATCCTTGTGTCTCCTTAGCACCTCATTTTCTCATGGACACATAAAATTATGCAACTAGTCATTTTATTATTTATTTATTTATTTATTTATTTATTTATTTATTTATTTTAAATATTTTATTTATTTATTCATGAGAGACACAGAGAGAGAGGCAGAGACCCAGGCAGAGGGAGAAGCAGGCTCCATGCAGGGAGCCTGACGTGGGACTCGATCCCAGGTCTCCAGGATCACGCCCTGGGCCGAAGGTGGCACTAAACCGCCGAGCCACCCCGGGTGCCCACTAGTCACATTTTCTTATTTTGTTTTGATGATCAGGAGATTCAAAGTCAAATTTGGGAACATATTTTATAATGCATAGGAAATTCTGCCCTTAGCCCATTTACATTTTCCTTGAAGCTCCCAACTTAACATTTTTATTTGATAATGTTTCATAAGGAAAAACATTAATAACTATTATGTGGATAATAATAGTGTAATAACTTATAGTAATTGATTTTATTCTAACCTGTTTTCATAAATGATTTAATTCTCACATTTTTCTTATGCAGTATAAACCATTGTTTTCCCAGTCAGTAAAAATAAAAGAGATTCAAGGACAACTTTCTTTAAGGCTGTGACATGGAAGCTATATCGAACTAGACACCATGTAGCCATATAAGGGTAAATCAGGCATATAAATTGTAGATGAGTGGCACTCTGTTTGTATAATGAGTGAAGAGTAGAAAATGTACTGTGATGGATGAAAGATTTCATTACAGCCTCCTAAGACAAAATTGAGAAGAAAGAACCTAAGTACCTAAGTTGATTAAATCCATATTTAAATATGTAGTAACTTGACCTGAGTTATCCAGTTACACTATTTACACTGATTATATAAGATAATAAATATTTCTATCCTTGTTATTTCTATATATAAAGACTCACTTATACTCTATCAATCTTTATTTAAAAATGTGCAATTATAGGACAAAAATGATTTAAAATTGCTCGAACACATTACAAATTATTGGAAGAATATTCTATATTTAATTTAAAATTGCTTTCAGAAGAATAAATAAATAAAACTGCTTTCATCATGACCCATTCCCTTTTATTATGATTTTAGTTTACTTTCCTATAAAAACCAACCGGGGACAAGTCAACTACATCAGATTTTAATGCTTTGGCTATCCTGCACCATGGCACATAATTTAATTTTTATTCTACTAGTCATAAGTTTGGCAATAAATTTGTGTCATGAAACTGTTTTCAATAAATACACTGAAATTAATTTGTATTGACCTCAGTATTTAAGAGTGATTGTGAAATATCTCATAACTATAGTTCCATAACTAACAAAATTCAAAACCATTCTTTTTGACAAGTTTTTCATTATTGGCAGATTCCATCAAACAAAATATTTACTGGGTACCAGGGTGTTATATATATTTTTTTATTTTTCTAGTATTGTCTTAATTTTAAGATGGTTGTAAAAACAGCATGAACTCTAGCCTCCTTCCACAGGATACTTAGAGACTGAAGCCTCCTGGGGAGACAGACCAGCTAAATCAAAGATGTCTTGGCTGATTCAACCAGGTTGAAAGTAGAGTTGAAGTAATTTTTGCAAAAGGAAAAAAATTGTTTAGCCTTGTTTTTGGAAATATGTGAAGATGGTACACTTCGTTGATAACTTTAAATGGTATTCCTTTTTTTAAATAGTATTATATTTGAAAATAAAATCTTCTCTTTATATCTTTGTTGCTTATCATCCCTTTCTATGTAACTGGGAGTCTAGTGTCTTAGGATTTATCTAAATCTATTTTGCAAATAAGTAAAATAGAATTTTAAAAACATTAAATTACCTGATTGAAAACATTGTTATTTAGTGAAGATTATGTCCATGTATTAATTTAACAATTAGAACCTGGAGTAGGTGTTGGAGACAGTGTGGTAAACAGAGGAGATACAGTCTCTCTCCTAAGAGCTTCAGGTTCAATAAGGAAAAGGGAAACATCAATTAAATACATTGTGATATAATTAATCACAAAATGTCACTAGTAGTACGAGGAAAATAAACACATAGGTACTACAGGTAGGTGACCCCAACAAACTTGCAGGATCAGGAAAAGCATCTGTGAAAAAAATGGCCTTTTACCTAAGATATGAAGAAGGAAGAGATGTTAACTACTCATTGCTGATTTTGTGGTGCACTTGTAATATTTGTAAAAAGCAGGATATAACTTAGCAATCACTAGTAGTCCTGCTTCCTCACGCTTGTGTGAGCACATTCTCTCACTGTTCCTTCCATCCTTCCTTAGTTCTTAGCAGTAAGTAAATAAGATAATTATTATTGTAAAACCAAAATGAAATATCGCCACACATCTATCAAAATGGCTTAAAAATAAATAATACCAAATGCTGGCAATGATACAGAGAAACTAGATCATTCATAAATTGCTAGTGGGAATGGAATGTAAAATGACAGTCACTCCAGAGAACATTTAACCAGACTCTTATAAAACTAAAAATGCACTAACCATATGACCCAGAAATTGCACTCTTGTGCATTTATTCTAGAGAATGTGAGTATTCCTACAGCTTTATTAGACAAAAAACTGGAAATAATCCAGATGTCCTTTAACAGGTGAACAATTAAACAAACTATGATATCCCCACGCTAATGAAATACTACTCACCGATGTGATGGAACAAACTATTGAAATCTACCTCCATACTGGGCGAACCTAGCACCTAGATTTTAGTTTTTAATACCATTCTCCAGAAAGTGAAACCGGGGTTCATTGAATAAATGACTAATTTTAAGGCTGAATAAGTGAATATAAAAGATGAACCTGGAATATCTTGTATTGTCAGCAAATAAGGAATCAACAACAACAATAAGGAGGCAAACAAACACACACAATAATGGGGGTATATGAAAAGTTCACAGGAGCCAACTAAAGGAGGTCCTGTTGGCCAGAGCTGGAACAATTAAAGAAACAAAATAAACTAGTGTTGGAATATAAAACAAAGTATGAAATAAGTATTCATGAGTTTATAACAATTAAGAAAATGACTGAAAAAAAATAAGTGAGGAAGAAGAGACAAATCTCCAAAGAAAAGTCCATATAATGCATATACATACCTCAACCTCAAGGGATATGGAGCATAATTTCTACTTCCTAAGGGTTGGCTACACACAGTGACTTCCCAAGAGTACTGTTTGGAAAAGGAAACAAATAAACAAATCAACTTTTCAATGGAGAAACTTGCCAAATACTACCTCAAATGATTAAGATTATTATCAGCACTGATATGTCATATCAATAACATATACCTCTGATAAGACATGATGGAAATGATATTTTACCTTGTGTTCTTCCCACCAAGACTCATAACTCCAGTCTGATTATAAGAAAAAAACATCAGACAAATCCAATTGAGAGGCATTCTTCAAAATACCCGAGCAGTACTCCTCAAAACCGTCAAGGTTATAAAAAAGAATTTCTGAGAAACTGTCACAGCCAAGAGGAACCTAAGGAGAATTGACAATTGACAACTAAATGTAATGTGGTATTCCAGACGGAATGTTCTGTTCTGTTTCCTGGAACAGGAAACAGGTAGGTAACATGTGGGTAAATACTAAGGAAATATGAATAAAATATCTACCTTAATGATAATGTATCAATCAATATTATCTCATTAATTATAGTAATTATAGTGTATTAATGTAAGATATTAATATTAGGGGAAATGGTGCAGACATATCAGAACTTCTTGAACCATGGTCATAACTCTCCTGTAAATCTAAAGGTGCCCTAAAAATTAAAAAGTGTATTATCAAAAAACAATGAACAGAGAAAAAAATTAAAAGCTTGCTCACATTCCATTTATGTAATATCCTCCAAATTACAATGTTATAAAGATGGAGAACATTTAGTGGTTGCAGGAATTATAAAGGGAGAAGGAAGAGAGGTAGCTGTGGTTATAGAAAAGTATAATGAGAGATCCTTGTGATGGATCACATATTGGCTATGGTCCACGACTATAGTCACATGACTCCACACACATGATAAAATTGGAGAGAAATACACACACACAAATGAATACATATAAAACCAGTGAAAACCAAATAATGTTGGTGGATTGTATCAATGTTGATTTTCTGGTTGTGATAGTATATTGTAATTACACAAAATGTTATCAATGCAGGAAAATAGGTGAAGTGTTGAGAGGATATCTCTGCATTTATTATCTCTTAGATCTGCTTGGGAGGGTCACCTGGGTGACTCAATTGGTTAAGCATCTGCCTTGGGCTCAGGTCATGATACCTGGGGAGGCTGGGATTGAGCTCCAAGGAGGGACTCCCTGATGAGTGGAGAATCTGCTTCTCCCTACCCCTGTGCCCCACTTGCTCATACTCTCTCTCGCTATTTCTCTCTCTCTCAAATAAATAGATAAAATCTTAAAAAAAAAAAAACAACAAAGAACTGCACAGATTCTACAATTATCTTAAAATGAAAAGTTTAATTAAAATACATTATCTTACAATCATGCCAATTGATTTAACAGTATATAATAGATAGGGACACAAAGTTGTAAAGATCTTTCTAGCAGAAAGGATATCACATTCAAAAAGACTTGCCATAGAAGAGATCACATTGCATTCATTGAACAAACATAACAAAAACCCCATGGGACTGGAGTCTAGGAGATAATGGTTCAATAAGAGGTTGCTCAGAGTAAATAGTGACCAGATCTTGTTGAGTCTCTTAGGACACGTCGAAGTTTTGATCTAAATGTTAAATGCCTTTGATTGACATGAAAGTGGGAGAGGCTGTTCATAATTAACATTTTAGTAGATACAAAAATAATAAATAAAAATAAGTAAAAATAAAAACATTTTAGTAGATACAGCCAAGGATACATTTCTAGTTTAGAAATTCTATGATAAAAAAAAAAGAAATTCTATGATACTGAGAAATTCTTGTCAGATTAATTACATGTGTCTCATGGCCAGATTTTCCCATATTTATATTGCAGGTCCATATGAAGATATCTTCACTGGATGTTTGACCTTGAGCTAAGTACTTAACCCCCTGTAAACCTCAACTTTGCACTTGCATTTACAGACCTAGTGATCACCAAGCTCTCATAAGTATGTGACCAGAACATATTATTAAAACAAAATAATCCTCATGAAGCACTTAGCATAGTGTTTGGCACCTATTAAGCTTTACAAATTAGCCATTAGTTTCTGTTTCTCAGTACTTTTATGAGTTATACAATTAATATAGATTAATTATGTAAAACATCCAAAAGTAAAAATGAAATAAAATGTATAATACCAGTTATGGCACCCTGCATCTATAAACACCATTAAATGGCCATGCACCAGTTAAACTCAATGATAATGGAAAAAGGAGGTAGTGAGGAACAGCTAGGAGTCTGCATGTCAGTCTTCCTCATTAATACTAAGGGCCCAGAACAATAGTTTTCCATTGCTATATCCAAAACACAGAGGAGCTCCATACATATTTGCCAAATGGATGGGTTAAGTTAAAGTTGATGTATAATGGACTCCATTTTCCCCGTGAAGCTGTAGACAAGATTTTCAACAAAGAGAGAAATGAGTAAGAACAAGGGAGAGAGAAGTTTTAAAGAAAGTGGTGAGTCTTTGACATTAACAACTACAGAAATGTAAAGCATCAGATATGCAAAAAGGAACTAATGCTAAAAAGTGCTCAAGTTCCAGATGAAGATGAAGACCCTACAGATTCAGGATACAAATTAAATAATTTTCTCTAATATGCCCTCCAGTCTGGGCTAAGATTAAAATCAGAGAGAGATGTAGCCACATTTAGCCGGTAGTAAGGAAAAGCAGAAAGAGAGTGGTGAGATTAAAAGAAATGAGACATACGTAGATAGTATTGATGTAAAGGCAGAGTTATTACATAAGCTAAGATAGTGAAAGGATAGAATGTTGAATGTTGGTAATTGTGCATTCAAATAGTTTTTTATATCTCCTCTTTCAACACAGTAATGATAAGGTTCAGACAAGTTCTTGGCTGCATTTCGTTCACTTTATTTTATTCGTATATTATCAATTATTTTGTCCTGTCTCATATATTACTAAATAATTTATATCTAGGTCAAATTATAAATACAGAAACAATTGGGATAATCACAATAATCATTTAGGTGTATATTTTTTTATGTTTATTTAATCAATTAAAATTTAAGAATATGTTTCACAATGTATAAATGTATAAATGTATTTGTATAGGACTATCCTGTCACACATATAAACCTATAAATATAATTATATTGGGAATACATACCATGATATCTTTGCATTGTACAATAAGAATAGATTTGATATTAATATCCAAGGGACTGAAAGAACAGATGTCAGTAGATAGTAATTAGATATTTATAAGAAAACAAGTAATAGAGAAGAATTGAGTTGGAAATATGGAATAGTTATTAAAATTTAACACTGATCTTAAGTTTAATCTGACATATTTATTCTTTAATAAATAGAAAACATCTTTTAAAAGCCATATTAAATATCTATATATGTAGAGGGCCAGCATGGGCAAGATTATAAACAAACAAAAATAAACAAAAAATAAATAACTCCTGATCTTAGGGGAAAGGCTCCTAGTGCTTCCCCATTGAGAATGATATTTGCTGTGGGCTTTTCATAGATGGCTTTTAAGATGTCGAGGAATGTTCCCTCTATTCCTACACTCTGAAGAGTTTTGATCAGGAATGGATGCTGTATTTTGTCAAATGCTTTCTCTGCATCCAATGAGAGGATCATATGGTTCTTGGTTTTTCTCTTGCTGATATGATGAATCACATTGATTGTTTTACGGGTGTTGAACCAGCCTTGTGTCCCAGGGATAAATCCTACTTGGTCATGGTGAATAATTTTCTTAATGTACTGTTGGATCCTATTGGCCAGTATCTTGTTGAGAATTTTTGCATCCATGTTCATCAGGGATATTGGTCTGTAATTCTCCTTTTTGGTGGGGTCTTTGTCTGGTTTTGGAATTAAGGTGATGCTGGCTTCATAGAACGAATTTGGAAGTACTCCATCTCTTTCTATCTTTCCAAACAGCTTTAGGAGAATAGGTATGATTTCTTCTTTAAACGTTTGATAAAATTCCCCTGGGAAGCCATCTGGCCCTGGACTCTTGTGTCTTGGGAGGTTTTTGATGACTGCTTCAATTTCCTCCCTGGTTATTGGCCTGTTAAGGTTTTCTATTTCTTCCTGTTCCAGTTTTGGTAGTTTGTGGCTTTCCAGGAATGCGTCCATTTTTCTAGATTGCCTAATTTATTGGCGTATAGCTGTTCATAATATGTTTTTAAAATCGTTTGTATTTCCTTGGTGTTGGTAGTGATCTCTCCTTTCTCATTCATGATTTTATTAATTTGAGTCTTCTCTCTCTTCTTTTTAATAAGGCTGGCTAATGGTTTATCTATCTTATTAATTCTTTCAAAGAACCAACTCCTGGTTCTGTTGATCTGTTCCACAGTTCTTCTGGTCTCGATTTCGTTGAGTTCTGCTCGAATCTTTATTAACTCCCTTCTTCTCTTGGGTGTAGGATCTATTTGCTGTTTTTTCTCTAGCTCCTTTATGTGTAAGGTTAGCTTTTGTATTTGAGTTCTTTCCAGTTTTTGAATGGATGCTTGTATTGCGATGTATTTCCCCCTTAGGACTGCTTTTGCTGCATCCCAAAGATTTTGAACGGTTGTATCTTCATTCTCATTAGTTTCCATGAATCTTTTTAATTCTTCCTTAATTTCCTGGTTGACCCTTTTATCTTTTAGCAGGATGGTCCTTAACCTCCACGTGTTTGAGGTCCTTCCAAACTTCTTGTTGTGATTTAGTTCTAATTTCAAGGCATTATGGTCCGAGAATATGCAGGGGACAATCCCAATCTTTTGGTATCGGTTCAGACCCGATTTGTGTCCCAATATGTGGTCTATTCTGGAGAAAGTTCCATGTGCGCTTGAGAAGAATGTGTATTCAGTTGAGTTTGGATGTAAAGTTCTGTAGATATCTGTGAAATCCATCTGGTCCAGTGTATCATTTAAAGCTCTCGTTTCTTTGGAGATGTTGTGCTTAGAAGACCTATCGAGTATAGAAAGAGCTAGATTGAAGTCACCAAGTATAAGTGTATTATTATCTAAGTATTTCTTCACTTTGGTTAATAATTGATTTATATATTTGGCAGCTCCCACATTCGGAGCATATATATTGAGGATTGTTAAGTCCTCTTGTTGAATAGATCCTTGAAGTATGATATAGTGTCCCTCTTCATTTCTCACTACAGTCTTTGGGGTAAATTTTAGTTTATCTGATATAAGGATGGCTACCCCTGCTTTCTTTTGAGGACCATTCGAATGGTAAATGGTTCTCCAACCTTTTATTTTCAGGCTGTAGGTGTCCTTCTGTCTAAAATGAGTCTCTTGTAGACAGCAAATAGATGGGTCCTGCTTTTTTATCCAGTCTGAAACCCTGCGCCTTTTGATGGGGTCATTAAGCCCGTTCACATTCAGATACAAATGCAATGAAACGCTGGGACACCTGCACCCCGATGTTTCTAGCAGCAATGGCCACGATAGCCAAACTGTGGAAGGAGCCTCGGTGTCCAACGAAAGATGAATGGATAAAGAAGATGTGGTTTATGTATACAATGGAATATTACTCAGCTATTAGAAATGACAAATACCCACCATTTGCTTCAACGTGGATGGAACTGGAGGGTATTATGCTGAGTGAAGTAAGTCAGTCGGAGAAGGACAAACATTATATGTTCTCATTCATTTGGGGAATATAAATAATAGTGAAAGGGAATATAAGGGAAGGGAGAAGAAATGTGTGGGAAATATCAGAAAGGGAGACAGAACGTAAAGACTCCTAACTCTGGGAAACGAACTAGGGGTGGTAGAAGGGGAGGAGGGCGGGGGGTGGGAGTGAATGGGTGACGGGCACTGGGTGTTATTCTGTATGTTAGTAAATTGAACACCAATAAAAAATAAATTAAAAAAAAAAAGATTGCATGGATAAATAATAGTGAAAGGGAATAGAAGGGAAGGGAGAAGAAATGGGTAGGAAATATCAGAAAGGGAGACAGAACATGAAGACTCCTAACTCTGGGAAACGAACTAGGGGTGGTGGAAGGGGAGGAGGGCGGGGGGTGGGGATGAATGGGTGACGGGCACTGAGGGGGGGCACTTGACGGGATGAGCACTGGGTGTTATTCTGTATGTTGGCAAATTGAACACCAATAAAGAATAAATTTATTATTTAAAAAATAAAAAATAAATAAATAAATAAATAAATAAATAACTCTTATGTCCTTGGAAAAACCATTTACCCTCTCTGAATCTCAGTTTTCGCATTGGGAAATGAAAATAATTGATTGTGTTTCTAGTCAGTTTGGTTTTCAGGAAGTTCTTTAGAGGAAATAAATATAATACAATATTTGTTTTAATTTAAGGATAATCTGGGGGTCCCTGGGTGGCGCAGTTAAGTGGCTGACTCTTGGGTTTGGTCGAGGTCCTGACCTCAGAGTTGTGAGATGAAGCCCCGGTAAGACTTCTGCTGCTATTAATTCAAGAAAGTAACTAAGGTTTCAGGAAGATGTCTTTAGTCCTTCTGACTCTCACACATAAAAATGACATCATTTCTTAAAACAAAATAAAGGTCACTGATGTAGCAATTCATTTCCAAAGGAAAGAGATAGAAAAAGCAACGCAGCAACAGTGCCAATAGGAGAAAGACTTAGACGACAAGGCCAGATAAGCCACAAGTTGGAACCAAAAGAAATCTGTTGGAAGAGATTGAGTCTGTCTTTTATCTTTTACACAGCTGGTCGAAGGAATAAACAATTTCTAAAACTATAATCACTGGCTATTTTTATAGAACTCATATAAAAAGAGAAAGACTTTTCAAGTGGCTAAATCCTTTTCAGACTTTCAATCCCATGTATCAGGCATTGCTTTTTTTATTCAATTACTTTAATTCTTTATTCGATTCTTTGAGATTGAATTTTCTGTCTATATGGATTTTTCAGAGGAATGTATGTATAAAGCAGTAGGTGGCACAAAGAGAGAATTATTAAATTATACCCACTTCTTGATATCCTTGGAAATGTTGGCTGAAGCAAAAAGAAGGCATAATGATCATTGTTAGCATTTTTGGTACATTTATATGAATAAATATATGAACAAAGTTGAATGGCAAAAAAGGAAAGAGCTTAAGACACAGTGTATATAAAAATGTGACAGCTTTATAATTTAAAATTTTAATATCCAAAAATAGCATTTTATAAAACATTCTATTATTTGGCATTATTTTTGACTTATTAAAAAATCATGAGTATCCAGCTAAATATTATGTTAGTTATATAATCACTTTTTACTCTTATTTTGATTATTCTATATTATATATGACTTTACTGTCCAATTGTTACTATTTATTTATTTATTTATTTATTAAAGATTTAATTTATTTGAGAGAGAAAGGGAGCACAAGTAGGTAGAGGAGGGGCAGAGAGAGAGGGAGAAGCAGACTCCGTGCTGAGCAGAAAGCCCAATGACGGCTGGATCCCTGGACCCTGAGATCATGACCTGAGCCAAAGGCAATGCTTAACTAAATGAGCTGTTCAGGTGTCCCCGGTTGTTATTATATAAAAGAAGGACAGACATCACCAAGGAGCACTACTAAAGCATTTTTCTGGGACGCCTGGGTGGCTCAGGGGTTGAGCATCTGTCTTTGGCTCAGGGCATGATTCTGGGATCCCTGGATCGAGTCCCACATCAGGATCCCTGCATGGAGCCTGCTTCTCCCTCTGCCTGTCTCTGCCTCTTTCTGTGTCTCTCATGAATAAATAAATAAATCTATTTTTAAAAAGGCATTTTTATATAGTCATATGCTTATTCGTCTTTCCGTGAACTTGTTAAAATAAAAAATATTTGAATGAATTGTAGTCTGGAAATGTCCTAAGATATTTTTGCCATATTTTTTTTTCTTTTTCCTGATTGTACTTTAAAAAACACCTACCGATTCTGATATAAATTTCCTAGAGTAGCTATTCAAATGTAGCCAGCAGGTGTCTCTCTTAGACTCATCCGATCAAGACAATGTGTCCTTTTCTCCTCCTTGAGTTGAAACTCAACTGGCCATGCAACTTTATTTAGGACATTACAATATAATGGCACTTGTTTCTTAACGTACTGTCAATATTATTTAAGCAGACTGCTAAATGTCAGGATGACTTAATTTCCAAAGCAAAGAAAATGAAAAAAAAAAAAGTTCTTTTATCTTTAGAGACAGAACTCTGTCTGGTTCAAGAAGAAAAATATGAGACATAGTGAGGCTGAATGGGTAAAAGTAATGGCAACTAAAGCAAAAACAAATAAATTAATTAAAAATAAAAAAACTAAAATCTCTAATTTACAACTGTAAAGAAATGCATAATTTTATCAAAGGAAATACATAAATAACAATATCATTTTGCAATATTTGTGTACCTATAGGTTTAGTATGCTCTGAATGCACTAAATTCAGATTTATAAAATAATGATAAAAACACAGAGACTAAAATTAAATGTGTAATCAGATATATGTAGGTACAACATAGATAGAATTTTAAGACATGCTCAATTCTTGAGTTTACTTTCTTCCTTTTATAAATATTTCCACTACTTTTTGTAGACAAAGTGACTTAATATGCTCCCTTTGCCCTTGTATTATGAATTGCTATCAAACTTAACAAATAAGGATTCATATTTTTAAAATTACAGAAATTATATATAGGAATTTCTAAAGTTTTATACTCTTTTTATATATCATTTTCTTTAAGGTTTATCTACTTTTTTTTTGTTTTTATCACTGGTTATATATCTTTCCAATTAGCTTTTGAATATATAGCTTTGAAAGCTGACACGCAGATATACATGAAAATTTCCAGAAGTGGAAAATAGCCATTTTTCTTGATAAAATGACTCTAGATATGTTAAAATTGGCACCGGTCTTTCTATCTGAGCAATAGAGAGGGTCATTGAGAGGATGTGATTGCTGGTTGATCCACAAGCTGGATCCAAGCAATCAGAGGATCATACCCTCTTCCCTGTCTTGGAATATATGTTTAGACCAGTTTCCCCAATAGCAGCTGTTTCCAAAATGCAACTTTAAGAGGATAAGGTGGTGTAGGGACCACTTGGACCATACAGATGACTAAACCCCTTGTTAAACCTTTAAGGTTCTGGTTGGTGGATGCAGAGATTTCATTGTCTTCATCCAATGAAGAAAAGCCTAGTATGTAAATTCCTATGCTTATTAAACCTGCTCCCTCCTAATCTGGAGTGGTATGTCTCTTCAGTCTCTCTTTGCTTTCCACTTATGGAGACCAGTTTCAAATTTCACCTGGGAAATTCCTGGGGTTGCAAACCAACGGAGTTGGACCATTCTATTTGTTGGTTTTAGTAGTCATTTTTAATAATTTGCACAAACTGAGCTTATTGTCTCCAATAAATCTTCTATTTTTCAATAGAATTTCATGCTCATTTCCCAGCTAAAATTTATTCCATTCAGCCCTGTCATGCATGTTGATAAACATACTTGACACTTTATAAATTGAATAGGTAATACATAGTCATAGAAGATGTTAAGTAAGAGGTTGGCTTTCCTACCATAGCTATTTCCCATTTTCCCAGTTTCCCTATCTATAGACAAATATTAATACTAGTTCTTTCCCTTTTTTTAATCTATATAGAGAGAGTGCATGCACATGTGCAAGCAAGGAGTAGGGGCAAAGGGAGAGCAGGATGGGGGGCGGGGAGAGGGCGTATGTGCAAGCAGAAGAGTAGGGGCAAAGGGAGAGAGAGAGAGAGCAGCCCTGAGCCAATTCCTATGCAGAGCTCAATCTCATGACCCTGAGATCATGGCCTGGGCTGAAATCAAGAGTCTGATGCTTAATTGACTGAGCCACCCAGATGCCCCTAGTTCTTTATATTTATGAAGGTATTAGATATACCTTCTACTCCTTATTCAGTACAATACTCCAAGACATTGGAGGTACCATATAAACTCCTTTCGATAGTGTCATTCTTTCTCACTTTAATTCAAAAGACTGAAAATAGGACAGCAGCTTTCTAAAATACTGGCAAGTTTTCACCACATGATGGTTTAAATTCTCCTTGTGTGCTATGTTATGTCACACTAGTCTATGTTTCTTTTAGTCAATCAAAGATTATAACTTCAACCCTGTAAAATAGAATTACTGTACATAATCCTATTATGTGCATGAGAATATAGCAATAAAAATAGAAATTAAATTAATTAAAACTAGACATCATGTAGTCTAACAGGTGTGTGAAGTGTTTCTTATGGTTAAGTAGGCATAGTCAGAGCTATTTGACATAAATATTGAGACTTAGATGCAAGGATTCTATCTTAAGGGCACTATTCCAATTCTTAGTAGAGGTGACACTCAACAGAGCCATATTTCTGGACAAGATAATGCACTTAAATGGGAGGATAAGAGCTCAGATGTCAAGGAATTTTCAGGGACTGTTTTATAGGTGTGTGTGTGTGTATGTGTGTGTGTGTGTGTGTGTGTGTGTGTGTGTGTTTGTGGTGGGCAGGAGATTGGTTACAGGGCTAGAATGTGAGGATCCATGAAATGAGACTAAACAACTTGATTGATTCAATGCTGGGAAGATGACCTGTTGTCCTGTTTCAATGATGCCAAGAGAATTCCTTAATTTGGCTCTGTCAAGGGAATACAAAACAAGGCCAGACCAAGACCTGACTAATTTTACTAGTAAAGATATGGTGAGTCACTTTTCGGTTCAGCTATTTTATTAGTTACATAGAGAAAAACAGATTAGCTAAAGGAGCCGTTTTCCCACCATCTTTGTTCAACACTGAAATCACAGGAACTAAATGGCTCAAACATGGGAGTGGGATACCCTGTTGCTGAGGGGCTCATTCTAGACTGCAGCTGAACAGTTTTGTGGTTTGAAGCTTCATTCTGAGCATGAAGTTCTAGAACCCTCCCATCTCATCAGATCCCAGGAGGTAATAAGAAACTGTTTCATGATAACTTCCTAGCAAAAATGGGTGAAGGGTGTGAGTGGGATGGCCTTGCAGGTGCTCTTTTTATGTCTTTGTATCTTCCCGTGTTCTGATGGTATCACAAAGCATCCTGCCAAGGCTCAGATTAGCTATTAGGCTCATATTTCTGCCTATGTGATCTACATGGATATGTGCAAACTTGTCAAGGTGCCATGTAGGGCTCTCCTACAGTGACATGACCAAAAATTTTGGAAGTCACTGAAAATACTTAATGCGTTTCTTTTTCATTTTTGTCTCCACAGATATTTCTAACATGCTGTATGAAAAATTGGATCAATTGTCACTTATTGTTTCGTGTTCATCAGTTTTAAACACCTTTCAGATCATCTAAGATAATGTTTCTAGCAGTCCACTTTATTAAATTTCATTGGTAACAGACTAACCTCACTCACTTCAGAAAGACCTATTTTATCCTAGTATAACTGAATATTAAGCTCCACTTCAGTGATCACCTTTTCAGTTACTCCAATTGAGTAATAGTTATTCCTTGCCCATCTTATTATTCGTGTTGCCATTACTCTGTCTCAAACACAATTCCTAAAAATGGTCACAGAAATCCCCGACACATAGTTTTTCCCTGTATAAATAATGTTTCCCTAATCTGATTAGACAATATTTTATTTTCTGCCTCCTTTTAAGAATAGCTTTACAGTGATTAAAGTATAATGTCAAAATGGTTATTCATCATAGATTTTGGTGTCTGGTGGTCTAGAATTAACTGTTTTTCAAAAAACCCTAAATTAAAAGTTGAACCCTGGGATTATGCACAATGGATATTGTAAGGACACTTAACAGAATCTATTATAACAGCTATATTCTCCTCATAAATTCTCTTCACAGATTCCATCCACACTACCAACTAAAATAAAAACAGAAAATTAGAGGAAGGAAATAGAGCAATATAAACATTTTCTTTTTCTTTTAAAATTGGGACCATTCCCAGCTGACCAATGAAAAGAAAAACTCAAATAATTAAGATATTCTTTAAAAAATTAAGATATTCTTGACACCTCCCCCCAAAATATCACATTTTCTGCTGCAGAAGAAAAAGAGAGAGAGATAGATAAGGATAGAGAGAGAGAGAGATGGTAGAGAGAGAGAGAAGAAGAAGAAGGAAAAGAAGGGGGAGGAGAAGGGGAAAATTTGGCTAACACTCTAGGAATAACCACTCAGATTTAATTAGTAGACATTTTGTCATATTTAAGTCCAATATTTGTTATAGAATTAAAATATTACAGAAGTTGAAATCTTTTGAATATTCTTACAATCCTTTTTCTCACCTTTACTTCACTAAAACAAACATTATTTCAGTTTTATGATAATCCAACTCTTGCTTGAATAAATTTACCATGTAAGTATACATGAATTTTCTTTTGTGTATTACTAACAAATACATAAAATATATTTTTGTAATAATACAAAAAACATCATTATGGTAAGGGTTCATAAGTTTCCTTTTATTTGCCTTTTTTATCAATGTTTTAGCTAATCTTGGCTTTTTTCGTTTTTGTATACATTTCAGGACGAGTTTGATCAAATTCTGTGAAGTGCAATGAATGAATAGATTTTCTTGGCCAGAACTGGCATCTTTACAACGCTGAGGTTAGCTACCCACAAACGCAATCTGTGTCTTCACTCATTTAGCATTCTTTTATTTCTTTCAGTAGGTAGCTTTACAAGATTTTCCCAAAAATATATTACATTATCTTCGTTCGATTTATTCCTCTGTAACAGCAGTTCTTTCTATGGTTATTGACGTTTTTAAATTAAATTTTTTCTCTTTTAATTCTTGCTTTATTTTGTCAAAATTATATATGTAGTGAACTTGACTGTTTTTAATTTATCCCCAAACTCCTTCTAAAATCCAAGCAAGTCAACATGACAGGAAAAACAAAACAAAACAAAGCCCTCATTACATCTTTTAAAAAGTAGGCAATAAGAATCTCCACAAATTTCATAGTAAAGGTGAGGTTGACAAAACCACCAAAGCAGCAACAATAGAATAGCAGCTGGGAGAGTGAAAATACAATATAAAAATAAACATAAATTATGGAAATACCTCTCCCTCCTGCAAAAGCCAGAAAATTATTACCACTTAATCTAATGTGTTTTACCCTGAGTGGAAACCTGAATAGATGCAATGAGAATTAACTAGTAAAACTGGGAGAATGCTTCACAGGGGCTAATTGCAATGCAAGAGCCTCTGAGCAGGTATAGAAGATTGAATATTGCTATTTCAGCATATCCTCCTGATAATATCAGATCTAGCAAGCTCATACTCTCTTACAAAGGAAAATAGCTCACCTAGAGAACAAATTCTAACTGTGGCATTGAAAATCAACAGGACAAAGACAGTGGCCCTTCAATTTAGAAAGCGTAGGAAGGTATCACTGACAGTAAATGCTTGAAAAATCCATGAAGTTTGAAAATACATTCCAGCTATTTTTTTCTGGTACACCTTCATTATTTAGACATAAGATACAGAAAATAAATAAATATAATAAAATCTAACTCCATGCAAGTTCATTACAATAAAAAAGATAAAAATAAAGTATATGTTTGAATGAATAACAGAAAAACACCAGGAATTCATAGTGACAAAGATGAAACAGTAATTTAATATATATTAGTGAAGAAAATTTTTTAAATTATGCAACCATTGAAGAATTGACTAAAATTCAATGTGTAAAGTCTCAGAAATATATGTGGAGAAGAGGTTCTAGTTCAAGATAGCGACATATGAAAATCTTGAACTCACCTCTTCCAAGAGACGTACTGAGTCCACAACTATATAGAGCATTTTTTCCCTTAAAGCATCTTAAATGCTCGCTGAGTCATGATTATACAACAGGCAAATGAGAAGAAAATCATATTGAAGTAGGTATCACACACATACACGCACTGGGATATTATTCAGCCATTAAAAATAATAAAATCTTGTCATGTGACAACATGGATGGATCTTGAGGTTGTTATACTAAAGACAATAAGTCAGACAAGGAAAAACAAATACCTTATTATTCTTTTATATGTGGAGTCCAATGGCAAACAAAACCCCTAGCTCTTAAGTACAAAAAACAGATTAGTGGGTGCTAGAGGCAAGAGGTAGGAAGTAAGAGAAATGGGCGAAGGGGGTCAAAAGATAAACAAACAAACAAATAAACACATGCACTATTGATCAAAGCCACTGGGAAATTTATCATAATATCTATCCTAATAGGGATATCTCTTTTTAAACTAGAAATATAGCGCTAAATATAGCACTACTTTCTTTCTTTCTTTCTTTCTTTCTTTCTTTCTTTCTTTCTTTCTTTCTTTCTTTTTTTTTTTTTTTAAATTTAGCACTACTTTCAAAGAAGTTTTAGTACACTTTATTCTAGTCAGGGCTAAGGATCCTGAGGTAAATTAAACCTTAGGAAAATAAAATTAATAAAACAAAATTAACAAAAACAATGTAAACAAAAGTGATATGAGTGCATATCTGCAATATTTTTTTAAAAGAAATAAATGTCTAGGTGACCAAAGGTATCCAATAAGACCCGTCGGGTATCAGGAAAGAGATAGTGCATGGGGACTGCGGAGAAAATGAACCATAAGGGCAAAGAGAGGCCACAGGGAAAAAAAAAAAAAAAGTAAGGAACAAACACAAGTTGGAAAGGGGGGGATATATAAAAATATTAGAGAAATGAGAAAAACAAAAGGAAGAGAGAGAAAGCATTTTAAAAGTTAAATGAAAATAAAGAATAAGTATATTTAAAAATTGTAGGTGATAAAACACAAGCTGTGGTGCAGATGTAATAACAAGGAACAGATTTATAATCCCATCTGAAACAACCAAAAAGCATAGACAGAAAAAAGAGAAAGAAACAATAACTAGGGTTTTTTTGCATATTTTTAAATGTATTTTCCAATTTTCTTTTTTCCAGAAACATTGCATTAAATTATATATTACCAGTAGTATGTGTGACAGCCTCTGGCCGTGTTTAAAGTTTTATGTGATGGGAGGAACTTGCTGCTTTAATTTGTGCTTCTTGATTTAAAAAGTTGAAAAACCTTTTTATATTTATCATTTACTTTTCTCCCTTTGTCTTTTTTTACTTATTTTTCTGGTAGCGTGTCTTTTGTTTTTTAAATTAAGAATATGTTTTAGAGCAGTTTTAGACTGACAACAAAATTGAAAGAGAAGTACAGAGATATCTATCCCTTGCTCCCACACAATCATGGTGTCCCATATTATCAATCCCCCCACAACCTAGTATATTTGTTAAAATCGATGGACCCACACTGACACATCATGGTCATATATCGTTCATGGGTTACATTAGGGATCACTCTATATATCGTTCATGGGTTACATTAGGGATCACTCTTGGTGTTGTACATTCTATGGATTTGGATGACTGTATAATGACATCTATCCATCATTATGCTACCAAACAGAGTATTTTCACTCTCTTAAAAAACGTAGTTTTTAAGACACTGAACATTAGACAACAGAAGACAGTGATACATGAAAGAGAAGCAAACCAGACGAACCCTATCCCAGTTTGCTGACTTAAGACAATTTCCAAGCCTGGTGCAGAGCTCTGAAGACTCCCTGAGTTGAAGCAGCTGAGTAGAGACCCCAGGGAGAACTAAATGACTATAATTTACAAGAGAGAGAGCACTGGGGGAGGAAATGCCCTGGGAGAATTTTCAGATACTTCAGTGAGCTTCCCCAAGAGTATTCAGCAAAGGGCCAGAGCAGCTCATGCATGTGAAAGAAATACAGGTGGATATGGAGGCAGAGCAATCAAAAAAATTAGAGGGGACAGTGCCTGGTGCTCACATAGGGTAGTGAAAAGCATCCGTTCTTACCAGCCAGCCAGACTGGAAAGTCTCAGGATTAATAGGGGCATTGAATGGAATACTCAGGAGTCTTGCCTCAGGAATGAGAAATAATTAGCCCAATACTTAGCACTGTTCTAGAACCACCTAAAAAAAATCATTAAAGCAAGACCAAAATGGATTCACTGCTTCTAGGTAACCAAACTTCATCCTGGAACAAAGATCAAAATATTTACACAAAATCAAAACTATATAGTACCATTTGAATATAAAATTTGAGACATTTGGCATCTAGTCATAGAACCAGGCATGATAAGGAAAAGGAAAATATGACCTATAATGAGAGGAAAAAGCAACTGCTGGAAACAGAGAGCAGATACAGATGTTAGGATTTGTGGGAAAAGACATTAAACCATATTTTAACTGTATGTTAAAGAGTCAAGATTTTTTTTATGTTAACATATTAACATTAAAACATGTTAATATGGGGATGCCTGGGTGGCTCAGGGGTTAAGCATCTGCCTTTGACCCCTGGAGTCCCGGGATCAAATCTCACATCGGGCTCCCTGCATGGAGCCTGCTTCTCCCTCTGCTCATGTCTCTGCCTCTCTCTCTCTCTGCATCTCTCATGAATAAATAAAATCTTAAAAAAAATAAAATAAAATATGTTAATATGCTTTAATATGTTAAAAAGAAAAAAATCAAGAGATAAAGACACACAGATAATAAGATAAATGGAAGATCATATCTTGGAATAGAAAAAAATATCAATTTGAAGACAAAACAATAGAAACTATGCAAAATGAAACACAAACAAATAAAAATTATTGACAAAAATTCTATAGTTGACATCATTCTTCATAGTGAAGACTGTGTACTTTCACGTTAAGATTGGGACCAAAACAAGAATATTTGCTTTTACCCTAAGATTAGGAGAATGGCACCAATACTTGCTTTGATTACTTCTATTCAAAATTGAATTCGTAGTCCTCTCTACACTCACTAGAACCCAAAGAAGCTTAAAGAGAGAAAAAAAAAAAAGTCTTGTTTTGCACCTGTTTTTAAAGGAGATACTGCTATTATTTTATTTTTCAAAGGTTTGCTGGAAGTTGTGGATAAATTCCTTATAACAAATTAAGGAGATCTTTCTATTACAAATTTTACATTTTTATCATAAATGTCCAATATTATTATTTCTTCTTTTTAAAAGATTTATTTATTTGAGAGTGAGAGAGAGAGAGAGAGAGAGAGAGCACATGCAGGGGAAGGGGTAAAGGGACAAGCCGACTCCCCAATGAGCATAGAGCCAGACTCAGGGCACCATCTCATGACCCTGAGAATAGGACTTGAGACAAAATCAAGACTTGGTCACTTAACCAACTGAACTACCCAGGAACCCCAAATTTTCTTTTTTTTTTTTTTTTTTCAATTTTTATTTATTTATGATAGCCTCAGAGAGAGAGAGAGACAGAGGGAGAAGCAGGCTCCATGCACCTGGAGCCCGACGTGGGATTTGATCCCGGGTCTCCAGGATCGTGCCCTGGACCAAAGGCAGGCGCCAAACTGCTGCGCCACCCAGGGATCCCAAATTTTCTTCTTATCTCTCTTGAGGGTTCCATATGTTTTTTCTCCTTTAATCTATTTATATAGTGAATACTAAATCATCATTATTAAGATTTAACTCTATTTTATCGTGAAATAAATTTTTAAAGATTTTATTTATTTATTCATGAGAGACACACAGAGAGAGGCAGAGGCCTAGGCAGAGGGAGAAGCAGGCTCCCTGTGGGGAGCCCGATGTGGGACTGGATCCCAAGACTCCAGGATCACGCCTTGAGCTGAAGGTGGACACTTAACGCTGAGCCACCCAGGCATCCCATGAAATAAATTAAAAAAAAAACAAAAAAACATTAGTTTAATGTTTCACTTATGGTCTTGCCCTTTTGCTCATATATTAAATAGTACTGAATTTTTTATACTTTGATATTGTCAAGAGTTTTTTAAAAATCAATTTTATACATATACTATAAAAGATGTTGAGAGGTGTTCTTTGTCCATCCATTTTGGGAACAGATTGTATAATAAGAAGTTGTCTGCTCTTTAAAGATTGGTTAAAACTCACATATAAAAGTGTCTCAAGCTAGTATCATTTTGGTTGTAGATTTTTCATTAATGATTCTATTCAATGTTTCTATTTATTTTTGGAGTCAAATTTCTGGGTTTATATTTTTAGGAAATACTCATTTAAAATAAATTTTAACATTTATTGTGTTGGATTTTTATAGTATTCTTTTAAATCTTGAGATTTTCAAGCAATTTATCTTTCAACATATGTATAGAAATCATAAAACTAGTTTTCAGGATGCCAACTTGATGTCATGCTGATAGAGTTTTTTATGCAACAAGTTTAATAATTATATTACAATATGATTAATAAGTTATTATCTTCATATAACAATTTTATAAATTTTAGATATAAAGTATGCAAATAATAATATAACAAGCACTCAGATATTCACTGCTCAGTTAAGGAGATAAAAAAGCACCAAGGCTGTTGAAGCCTCGTGTATTCTTCAATTTATTGACCCTTCCTGGATTCATCCTGACTAAGAGATGAGTCTCTTGAATTTGGTACTTATTTTTCCCTGAATTTGGTGTTTATTTTTCCCCCTGGATAGATTTTCATACTTACTACCACATACACGTACACACACATGTATTATTCATTCATTCGTTCAACTAACAATTATTGAGCAATAAGTGTCACATCCTATTTTAGATATTGGACATAGAACAAAGAAAGAACATAGACCAAAACCCTTTTTTTTTTTTTTTCATGATGCTAACATCACGGTAAGGTAGCCAGACAGTTAAAATAAGTATCTAAAATATGTAAGATGTTAGATGAGGGTAAGAGATAAAAAGGAAAAGTGTGGTCTGTGTTAAGGAAAATTTCATGGACAATGTGCTTTTTAAGTAAAAGTTAAAGGAAATGAAAGAGTGAGCCATGTAGATAAGCAGGGGCAACAATGCATGCAGGGAAGAAAGCAAGTACAAAGTCTTGGGGTAAAAAAAATATATACGGGTTCTGTATAAAGTACAGTAAATAAAAATAGAAAAATAGAAATAAGGAGAAGGAAGGTAAAGCCAGAAAAAATGAGAGTGTAAAGCCATTTAGAAGATATAGGCTGGAAATACAGGCCATTGTAGGAACTCTCAACTCTTGGTGAGATGGAAAACTTTTAGTAGTCTTTCAGGTAAAAGAGAAGTTTGAGCAGAGTGACACTTTTGACAG
Organism: Canis lupus dingo; assembly: GCF_003254725.2. Lineage (NCBI taxonomy): Eukaryota > Metazoa > Chordata > Mammalia > Carnivora > Canidae > Canis > Canis lupus. The sequence continues at coordinate 5,434,376 of NC_064261.1, read as the reverse complement.
GAAAATTCTGGTACATTAACAATAAACTGCAGTGGGGGTAGGGACAAGGACGGGGAGCAAAATATCACTTGGGAGACTGGTGCAGTCATCCAGATGAAAGATAATGGTGGCTTAGGTGGAGGATTTGGTCCTCAGCAGTTAGAGTTACCACTAACAGAAATTTTCTAAAAAATATATATATATAGATAGAGGATGTGTAGAGACAGTGAGGTAAATGTACCAGGAGCTCAGTTTTGAATATGATAAATTAGTTATGCGTGTTAGACATTCCACGTGAAGATGTCAGAGGGGTAGCTCTATATGTGGAGCTGAATGGCGGGAGAAAGAAGATTGCAGGTATATAATTGGGAGGCATTAACATATAAATGACATTTAAAGGTCACCAAGGGAATTAGCATAAATAGAAGAGAAAAAAAAGTCCAAATACTGATCCTCGGTCAGCCCAAATATTGTGAGTGTGAGATAGGGAGGAAGAAGCACTTACTGTGCATGAAAGAACTATCCTTTCAGAAAGAAGGAAAACCCAGAGAGCACAATTTCCTCAAAACCACAAAGAGGTCATATGATGGTAGTAGATCAAGTAAAATAAATCTAAGAAATAACCATAGAATTCCTCTACTGAAAATCATCAGTGGCCTTGAGAAGAGGCATTTTGGTTGAGTGGTGGCAATGATAGCCTGTTGGTAAAGGTTCAGGAGTGAATGGGAAAAGGAAAATTGGAAAAAGTGAGTATAGGCAAGGAAATAAATGGAGCAGTCCAGGAAGGGAAGAAAAGAAAGGTTGTTTTTTTTTGTTTGTTTGTTTTTGCTTTTTTTTTTTTAATGTATGAAACAAATCCATATCTACGCCCTTATGAAAAATTCTAGTAGAGATGAAAAATTGACAGAAAAGACGAAGGGAAAATTGTTGAGCAAAGACATGGTCTGTGATAGATGATGAGATCTAGTTCACAAGGTGAGAGGGTGAAGATGTGTGATAGAGGACAATATAGAAGCTCAGTTACAGGTGGATTACTGGAAATAGTTGTGGGGCCTGGTGGAAGGTGTCTTCTGATTGTCCTTATCTTGTCAGCAAACTAGGTGGTAAGGTCATCAGCTGAGAATGAAGTAGTAGGAAACGGGCTGTAAATTTGAGGGAAAAGAAGGGGTAAAATACTTGTGGGGAGGCTTACAAGTATCAATGGAATAATGAAATGTAATATGACTGCCAGGCAACTTGAAAGCATATAATTAAGATTTATGATTAGAAATTTTAACTGAAGGGCACCTGGTGGCTCAGTGGTTGAGCGTCTTCTTTCAGCGCAAGGTGTGATCCTGGGGTCCAGGAGCGGGTCCCGCATCTTGCTCCCTGCATGGAGCCTTCTTCTCCCTCTGCCTATGTCTCTGCCTCTCTCTGTGTGTCTCTCATGAATAAATAAATAAAATATTAAGACAAAGAAAATTTCATTGAGAGTAGGCTGTGTGTATGTGTATGTGTGTTTTCTAGCCACTTGATGTATAGAAGTGTGCATGTAGGATAACAAAAAAAGTTAGCAATTTTTTCCATAACAACGTGATGAAATCAGAGAGAGTCAAGAAGTTTGGATTTCTAAACTGAGTAAAAGAGAATCAAACATGCTAGGTATGAAGAAGGAAGAAAAGTTTAGGACCAGGATGCCTGGATGGCTGAGTGGTTGAGCATCTGCCTTTGACTCAGGGCATGATCCCCAGGGTCGGAGATCAAGTTCCACATCAGGCTCCCTGTGAGGAGCCTGCTTCTCCCTCTGCCTGTGTCTCTGTCTCTCTCTCTGTGTGTATCTCTCATGAATGCATAAATTAAATATCTTTTTTTTTTTTAAAAGAAAGGTTAGGATCAGTGGATTGTAAGTGTTCTAGGTCAATCTGTGTCCCCCAAAACATATGTTCAAATCCTAACCCCTGTTACCTGTGAACATGAGCATATTTGGAAGTAGCCTTTGCAGAGGTAATCAAGTTAAGATGAGGGTGTGCTAGATTAGGGTGGCCCTAATTTAATGGCTGGTGACTTTTTGCAAAAAAGGAAATTTGACACAGACACAGAGGTAAGACAGCCATGTGAAGATGGAGGTGGAAAATGGAGTCGTGCTGCCCCACACTAAAAAAATCAAGAATCCCAGAAACCACCAAAACCTAAAAGAGGCAAGGAAGGATTCTTCCCTAAAAGCTTCTGAGGGAGCACGGCCCTGCTGAACCCTTGATTATGGACTTCTTGACTCTTGATTATGGTCCCTAGAATTGTGAGAGAACAAATGTCTGTTGGTTTAAACCACTCAGTTTGTGATACTTTGTTATATAGTAGCCCTAGAGAACTAACACAGTAAATCATGGGAAGATCAAAGACGTGGCCATACCAGAGATATGTAGTCTCGGAGACAGTAAGTGATGGCTAGAGCGCTCAGGATTGAGTGTGTAGCCGTGGCAGTGGGTGGTGGAGGGAGTCAAGATCATTGAATAAGAGAATTTTGGGAAACTGAGATGCCAGGGAATTGCAAGGATTATCTTTGGGGATCTTAAAATTAAAATCATCAGGAATTATGGCAGTAGTAATATTAGAGAGAATGATGAGAATGTAGAAATCCAAATATTACACTAATCCTGGGAATTGATTTTAGGGCTTTTATATGATAGCAAAAAAGGGGGGATAGGTAAATCCTCTGAAGATATAAGATTTAAAGCTGATATTATTTTGTATGTTGAAATGCTTCATTCAATTGATAGCATATTATATGTATTTTTCAAATTGAATTTTTATGTAGTCTTATATTTGACATGTATCCATATATACATGAATTTCTGCTATGTAATATTCCATTCTATAGCTATGCCAATTATTATTTTTATCAATTCCTCTGTTAATAGATGTTTAAGTTTTTTCTAGTTATTAAGAGCAAAAACCTTCTCTCATTTTCTTTTTTATCCTATTGTACCTATAATTCTGTCTCCTTATTTTTAACTCTTGACTTACTTTGAGAGAAAAAGGAAAGGCTTTAGTTAAAATCTTGGCAATAAAATAATTATGATTATAAATCTCTTTAATTAAGTATGCACACATGACATGGTATTTTTTAAAGAGAATGGAAATGAATAGTTTTCAACCAAATCTAATGCCCAAATATACCATGTTTTAGAGGATAATGTCAGTTTAACATTCTTAAACAGCCTTGAGACAATGGCTCTGCTTTATGTAAGACACGATAAGCAAATTAAGAAAAACTGCAAAATTCTTTAATTCTCCAAGGAAATGACTGAAAAAGGAAATAGTAAAAGGGGGAAAAAAGGTATACACTGGAGCTTGATTGTACACAGAGGCTAGAATGACCAGTGCCAGGGTAACCCCCATATCTGCTCAGTAAGTTCTCGGGTATCTTTAGTTTGAAGTTAAGAGTTGAAGTCCTAGCAATTGTGCTTTTATGCAGCCACATGGCCCACAAGGTAGATATTGTCAAAAAGCTGCCCAACAAAATCCTCACCAATGTTTTGAGCAGCACAGCAGGTATTTAGAATAAATTCTGTGACATTTTGTTCTTCGCACAAGGACTAGTGAGGTGGATGGAAAATAGAATCAAACAGTGGCACAGTAGGAGCACCTGGGTGGCTCGGTCAGTTGCGTCCACTCTTGATTTCAGCTCGGATCATGATCTCAGGGTCATGAGACTGAGTCCCATGTCAGGATGCCCGCCCAGCAGGGAGTCTGCTTGAGATTCTCTCTCCCTCTCCTTCTGTCCCTCCCCTTCAGCTCGCTTTCCCTCTAAAATAAGGACATTTAAGGAAAAAATGAGGAGCACAATTTATAGACAGCATCAAGACTAAGGCCAACGTCTCATATTAAATTGGGGTTACAAGCACAGAATCTATGGGGGAATTTTCTTAGGAGAGTTTCAAGATACTCCCCACTACTTTGGGGGCCTGAATTTTGGGGGCAAGAATTTCTTTCTCAAATTTTGCAGCATTATAAGATCATCCAAGACTCTCCCCTGTCATCAAGATAGTGTCTCAGGCTTTTATCCCAATTCAGTGTTCTTGTACAGAAGATACACTTTTGCTATTTCCTTTGGTGATTCATCTAGAATACCCGTGGACCTGGTTTAGTCCCTCCCCTGGGTTAGCGGTAAAGATGAGGTTGCCTTCATCCAACTGTACATACAATTTACTGAAAGAAAATCCTAGAGGTGGGTTCTTATGATATATGGAAGAGTGACCCCAAGTGGATTCACACAACCCTTGCCGGAGAAGTTCATCTTTCTCCAGGTCCTGCCAAACCCATGAAGCCAAGCAGAGGTCAGTTGTATTCAGGCGGGACAAGATGGTAAAGCTTAGCTTGGGGTTCAACATTTTCAAATGCATGAAGGGAGCTTTGCTCACTCTAGCCTTCCTTCTGTGGTTGCACATTTCTGCACACTCTCCATAGCCCCTGACCCATCTGCAAGTGGGTTAGAAACTGGCTCACCTGATTGTGGAGGTGAGCGAGGCCAGTGTGGAATCTGTAGGGCAGGGGGTCAGAAAGAACAGGCTGGAACTCTCTGGAATGGGCTGACACTGCGGTCTGCAAGCAAAATTCCTTCTTCTGGGCATCTGCATTATTTTCAAATTGTGCTTCCTGTCTTTCTTCATTGATCTATTCTTCTCAATTTTTTTTCTCTTTTATTAGCCTTAAAAAAAAAACAAAAAAAAAAAAACCTGGCTTTAAAAAAATTCTTAAAAAAAATAAAAAAATAAAATTAAAAAAAAAAATTCTTTGTTTTGTATTTTCTAAAAATAAAAACTGAAGAATTTTTTTATTTTATCACTTATATTCTCATTTCTAGGTTTTGTGGGAGCACTATTATTGATATTATTTCACTAGTTGAGCTAGATATATATGTCATTTATTCTCATTTTTCTCAATTTTTAGAGAAATTCACTTAAGATTGTAAATATCTATGGCTCTTCCTACATTTCACAAGTATTTATGTAAAAATAATCTTTTCCTTTCAGTTATTGATATTTTGCAATTTCCAGTGAGTTTTTCTTTTAATTCAATTTTAACACATAATGTGACGAATGTTACATGAGTTTTCAACTGTATATTTTGTTTTGCTTCTTACATGCCTCTTTTTTCTTCTAAGCTTTATGTCTTCTTTGTTGAAATTAACCCTCTACTAATTCTTTTTTTTTTTTTTTTATGATAGTCACAGAGAGAGAGAGAGAGAGAGAGAGAGAAGCAGAGGGAGAAGCAGGCTCCATGCACCGGGAGCCTGACGTGGGATTCGATCCCGGGTCTCCATGATCACACCCTGGGCCAAACGCAGGCGCCAAACCACTGCGCCACCCAGGGATCCCCTTCTAATTCTTTAATCGGTGTTAAAGCCTCTCTTTTTTTTTGAAAATATTTTTGTTTTCTATTCAGTCCTGAATTACAGATATTCAACTAGAAGTATACAATATCTCCTGATGAATTATTATTTTTTATCAGGAATTATTTTTTGTCAGATAAATGACCTTTTTCTGTATAAAGGTATATTAATTATATATTAAGATTGCTATACTTGGCTAATCCTCTCCCATTTATTGAATTTTAAACTTTCTTAGACATTATATTTTAGGTATGATTCTTTTTTAAAAACAATAGTTTACATATTTATTTATGAGAGACACAGAAAGAGAGGCAGAGACACAGGCAGAGGGAGAAGCAGGCTCCCCCAGAGAGCCCCATTCAAGACTCCATCCCGGGACCCCAGGATCACACCCTGAGCTGAAGGCGGACCTCAACCACTGAGCCACCCAGGTGTCCCAGGTATGATTCTTTTTTTTTTTTTTTTGGTATGATTCTTTTAAATCAAATATGTTACTTTATCAAATCTAACATTCTCTGTATTTAAAGAAGCTGATTTATATTTGGATTTATCTTAATCATCTTATTTTGTTTTGTATATCTACTTAACATGATTTCTTTGTTCTTTTTACTCCATTTTTAAAGAGATTTCATTTATTTATTTATTTGACAGAGAGAGAGAGAGAGGGAAAGAGAGCACAAGCAGGGGGAACAGCAGAGGGAGGAGGATGCCGGGCTCCATTCCAGGACCTGGGGATCATGACCTGAGCAGAAGGCAGACACTTAACCAACTGAGACACCCAGTGCCCCATTTTCACCGATTTTTGACATCTTTGAAACTGATAGAAATTTTTATATTTTCTTTTCCCCATTATAATTTCAGTTGCAATATATATTCCAAATTTTGTGTACTTGTACCTAACATTTTTTTGCCTCTATATAGAAACAGATCACTGTTAATGGTACAACTCTAGTAATTTTTACGAAGTGAGCATTTCCATTTAACCAGCCACCAGAATTAAGGTTTATGAAGCTAAAGATTACAAATGTTCCAGAAAATACTTGGTGCTCGCTGTCAGTCACTATCACCAGCTGCTTCCTTTCTGTGTGGCATGTGGGGCTATTTCCTTAGATCCGTCTCCCAGTTTACAAATTCTCTGTTAAGCTCCAACTAATCTCTTTAGCCTTTCCATTGAGTTTTTGGTTCAATTATTATATGCATATTACTTACAAGCTCTACTTTTTTTCAAACTTGTTCTTTTCTTTCTTTATTACTTATAAGCTCTATTTTATTTCAAACTTGTTCTTTTCTCTCTTTATTAGCTCCTCAAAAGTTATGTGTATATATTTAATGGTTTCTTATTATTCTATAACTTTACTATTATTACTCTAATATTTATTATTAAATAATAATATTATTATTACTTTTATTATTATTATTCTATTACTTTATTATTTTATTACTTTAGCTTTTAATCTCAAGTTCTGTTTCTTGCATCTATTGACACCCTCCTAGAGGCTCCCTTATCATTTTTTATGATTGTGTTTTATGAGTTAATTTTCATCAAACATTTTTTCCACATCTGATTAAACTCTTTCAGTTTCCTTGTTTCTGACAAGGTCATATAGATTTCAATATTCCAGGAAAAACTGTAGGTGATTACTATAAATTTGAAAGCTAGGTTTAGATGTGTTTGGCTGCAAGGCTTTGATTTTTCCCCACTGCCTTTTTACTTTTATATTCCAGACTCCAGACAAAACAGAAATGTTGTGGCCACATCTTTGTTTGTGTGTAGAGTTTTTCTAGTGCACTTTTAATGGATGGAGAGAATCTATGAAAGGACTTTTAAGCTGTATTTTACACAGAATTAGAAAGTGGTGTTTAACCACCTCAGCAGCCTGGGGCCATCTTTCAAGTCTTCCTGTGTAGATTAGAAGGCCAGCTTCAGCCTTGAAAGACTAAATATAGGGTGAAAATCACTACAGATTATAGGGCCATCAACTCACACCATATTAATTTTTATTATTCTTTGTACTCTTTAAATCTTTCATTTCTTTGTGTTTGACTAGATATTATTTTCAGAGTGTTATTTTACCTATGATCTCATGTCTGTAGCAGAAAGGAAACTATCTGAGTCAGCTTGGGTCATCGTGTTTTTAATAAAAGAAAGCAGTGTAAACATTCAGCTATTAAAGGCAATAAGTAGCTGGACTCATCCACATCTTCTTTACTCTGCTTAATTTTCACAACCCCTCTTCTCTCTCCACATTTCTCACTGGGCTGTGTTGTTTCTCCCCAAACAACCAGAGACCTAAACTCATCATTCATATGTGGCACTTCTTCCATCTCACTCAATTTTCTCCAAACACCAAAATCCTTTCTGAGCTTTAATGGAGTCAAATGTAAATCCTAGAAATGATTTCTCTAATTTGTAGCTTTAGGAAAATCAATTTTCAACTTTATTTTTAAAAATTATGTCTTAAATGTTGGTTTTCAGTAGCTTGTTTCAGAAGAGATCCTCTCTCTGCTGGAGAAAACAAAGCAAACAGCAACAACAAAAAAAGCCCTCAAAAAAAGCTAACATGCTCTAAAAGATTTATAACTCCAAGATAAGAAAGGACTTGGACAATCAGGCACACACAACTACAAGGAGACATAGAGCTATCATGAAAACCATCGCTTTGCCACAATCCTTGATTAGATAGAACAGCACTTTTCTACTTATCCTGGACCATATTTAAAGCCATTAGTCAACAGAGTGAAATCATTCCAATACCTATTTTAGATTTTCATTTTTATTTCCTTTTGTTTGTATGTGCTGTAGAGTCAAATAGTTTTCCTATCTGATCTCTTCAAGCTATTTGATTTTATGTTTCAAAATACAGTATGCTTATTAAGAGTGTGGCTTAAAAAAAGATTTTATTTATTTATTTTTAGAGAGAGAGAGCACAAGATAGAGAACATGAGTGGGAGAAGGGGGAGAGGGAGAAGCAGACTCCTGGCTGAGCAGGAAGCCCAAAGCAGGGCTCATCCCAGGACCCTTGGATAATGACCTGAACAGAAGGGAGATACTTAACCGACGAGCCACCCAGGAGCCCCGGAGTTTGGCTTTTTGTTGCAAACCATTGTGAATGTAGTGCCAATGAATTGTGCAGTTTAAAATGTAAATTTTATGTTATGTAAATTTGACCACAATAAAAAAGTAGGATTTTTCTCATCACCAACATTGACATAGAGCAGAACCAGTTGTTTTCAACTTGTGCACCTAATTCACTCCTGACTTAGTCCTTGCTTAAGTTCATACTTGGAAATATAACATCTGAGAGATTTTGTCTGTATCCCCTAACTTTTGCACCCAGTCTCCCATTCATACGTACATTCTGTTGAGTTGGGAGAGGTTGCCTTCTTTGTGCTTGCTCTATCAGCTTAACTCCTACTCACTTTTTAACCTGTTATAACCTGTTTTTTACCTGTATAATTCCGGGGGTAGCTCTACTGATGGTTTCCCTGTTTGACAAATGCCTTAAGCTTTCTCCATATTGAAAGTGGAAATAGGTGCAGCCCAGGTGGTTCAGCGGTTTAGCACCACCTTCAGCCCAGGGCATGATCCTGGAGACCTAGGATCGAGTCCCACATTGGGCTCCCTGCATGGAGCCTGCTTCTCCCTCTGCCTGTGTCTCTGCCTCTCTCTCTCCCTCTCTCATGAATAAATAAATAAAATCTTTAAAATAAATAAATAAAAGTGGAGATAAAGAACTTCCTCTTGAAAATCTCTCATAAATGTGTAGACACGTATACCCATATATACATTATATATATATATGTGTGTGTAATTTGTTAATGTCTTTGTCTGACTTTCATCCTACCTTTCACATTCCTTAGCACAGTTTGCTGATTCAAATTTTCTTATGTGCTTTTTAAAAATTTTTATTTATTTGTCTTAGAAAGAGAGAGGAGAGAGCACATGCACAAGTGGAAGGAAGGGGAGAAGAGGAGGGAGAGGGAATAGGAAAGAATTTCAAGCAGACTCCATGCTTGCTAAGCATGGGATCTTAGGCGGGGCTGATCCCAGGATCCTGAGATCATAACCTGAGCCAAAATCAAGAGTCGGATGCTTAACTGACTGAGACTCACGGGTGCCCCAATGTTTTTAATGAGAACATTTCACATTATTTAGTTAAAAGACTCTTAGAGTTTTATATACATCCTTTGTACAATCTAAGCTCACAAAAAGTTCTAGGAACTTGTGCAGTTCTACTACACCTCAAACTAATGCAATCAATTACGTGCAACCTCTACCACTACCAACGAACTGCTGAATGCCTCTAGATAAAATCACTTTATTTTGAAGACCTCCAATTACATCTTTTCCAATCTCAACTGTGCTCTCAGATACTCCTATCTGTCTTCAATCGATCGTGTCTCTCATTCTCAGAGCAAACATTCTAAACCTCTGAATACTCTCTTTAGGAAAATCCACTTAATGCAAATTCCATGAGAAAAAAGACCGTTGTGTTAGCTATTCCACAAATATATTGACTGAATGAATGAATACATGAATCATTAGTCAGTATTTTTACTTACATTTTTGGCATCTGTATTTTTATTCCATACATCAAAATGTTGTCTTCCCTACATTTCTGAGATAATGTTGAGACACAACAGACATATTTGTTCAATGACTGGTGCATGCGGTAGGTAAATTTTGTGCTACAAAAGAGTCTGTTCATTTTTCCTTGCTTCTGTCAGGAATCCTTACCCGAGATGCAGCCTAATTACTACTGACTATGTAATAGTCTTGATTGTATAAAAGCTCTCTTTAGACCAATGTCAGTGTTTTTTACTCTAACATTACTTTTTAAAAGGGAAATTACTGCTATCGAACTTTGAGTTAAGGAAGGAAGAAATGCTGTATTCATGATGGGCATTTAATTAAATAATGAGTACTAACACTGTTTATTTGAAAAGAAACAATTTGCACCTGCATGTTTCCATTTGGCGGTATACTAACATCTTTTAAAGATTATGCAATGATTATTACAACCCTGATAAAATATCCCAATTTTGTAGTTATAAAAAGGATAAGATCTTTGTTAAAACCACATATTTTGGGGAATAGAGGAGCAATTTTATTGATATGACCCCAAAACCATACATAACAAAAGAAAAAAGAGATAAATCGTACTACATTGAAATTTTAAAATTCTGTGCATCAAAGGACACAAACAATAAAGTGAAAGGCAACCTACACAATGGGAGAAAATATATGCATTATTGATAAGGGGCTAGTACCCAAAATCAAAAACTCCTACAAGTCAACAAATTATAAGCAACCCAACTGAAAATTGGGCAAAGGGCTTTAATATGCTATTCTCAAAAAAAGATATATAAATGACCAATAAGTACATGGAAAGGCATTCAATGTCACTAATTAAACAATGTTGCACAGGCACCTGGGTGGTTCAGTTAAGCATCTTCCTTTGGCTCAAGTCATGATCCTGTGGTCTTGAGACAGACCCCTGCATCAGGCTCCGTGCTCAGAGGGGCCTCTGCTTCTCTCTCTGCTCCTGCTCATGCTGGCTCTCTCCCTCTCTCTCTCTCTCAAATAAATAAATAAAAATATTTATTTAAAAAAAAAACAATGTTGGAAACAATAGGATAATAAAAAATGTTAGAAGGAAAAGCTCAGAAATGACATTTCCATCGGAGATTTGAAGAGTTCTAATGGGGCACCTGGGTGGAGCAGTAGGTTAAGTGTTTGACTCTTGGTTTCAGCTCAGGCCATGATCTCATGGTCATGAGATACAGCTCCGAGTCTGGCTCCCTGCTCAGTGCAGAGTCTGCTTAAGTTTCTGTTTCCTTTTCCCCCTTCTCTGCCCCCTTCTCTTTCTCATTCCCTCAAATTAATAAATAAATCTTTGAAAAAAACCCACATATTTTATACAATGTTATAACTTAGAAGATTTTCCCAACTTCTGACTTACACCAAGTGATAATCAAGAAAATGAAATTATAGTTCTATTCTATCAGTCTTGTTCACATGATTTTTATTTATTATTATTTTTTAATAATAAATTCATTTTTTATTGGTGTTCAATTTGCCAACATACAGAATAACACCCAGTGCTCATCCCATCAAGTGCCCTCCTCAGTGCCCGTCACCCAGTCACTCCCACCCCCCGCCCTCCTCCCCTTCCACTACCCCTAGTTCATTTCCCAGAGTTAGGAGTCTTCATGTTCTGTCTCCCTTTCTGATACTCTGGTTTCTCTTCAGATTGAATAAATCTTACCCCATTCACATGATTTTTAAATCAATGTTTGTTTTGCCCTATCATTTTAATGCAAAAGTTTCCCTTTAGCATCAACTTATTTTAAGTCATTTTTCTACTTCTTAACCATTATTAGAATATAGTACATTCTTTAATATATTAGCATCTTTGTCTCTTTATTCACTCCTCCCCTTCTGCTCATTTTATGCTGTTTGTAAACTGATTCAAATAATCTGAATTTCAAGCCATGCTATTTCTCTACTACTTTTTTGTACCTGCATTTTCTTCTTCTTCTAGGTCATTGAATTAATTAAAAAAAAAAACAAAACAGACATGCTTTTAAGTGTTCTCTCTTTAATTCAATCTATCCTGGCTAGAGGATACCTGGAGGTTGACATTTTGGTTCTGAGTCTCTGTAAAACATTGAGTTTTACACAGTAGGCCTGGTCACCAGAGCAACACCAAGAGAGAAGCTTCCCCTCAGGAGGCATGGCTCTAATTCTCTTTTCTGAAGGCTGGTTTGTTCTCATACTATCAACCACCTTGACCAAGTTTTTGTAGAAACTCACTTTACTATTGACATATTGAACAGTGAATACAGGATGATAATCACTTAGAAGTATATAAATGCAAATATTATTTCACAATTTGGAACAAGAAAAAGAAATATATGAGAAAAAGGAAAAAAATATTAAAAATCAATATTCATGCCTCTCTTTTAGGGAGTCTTTAGTTCCTCTTACTTCACAGATATTCAGGAAAACAGTACTGTCACTGAGCTATTTCTCTCTAGATCTCCTACTCATTTTAAAATTCCCCCCAAAAAATAAAATAAAATAAAATAAAATTCCACAAATGCCACATTCTTTTCTTGACCAATTTGTGTATAAATTAAGCAGAATACTTTTCTCTTGTACAAATATATGTGTACTATAAAGACACATGTCTACCTCATGCCCCCCATGTTTTAATAGCATTTACCTCCTAGGTTGACTTTGGTAAGATTCCATCTTGGCACACTCATGCCAACTGAGTCATTTTTTATCAATAAGGGAGGTTCGTTTCGACATATACATAGTCTTGAAAAGATCGTGCATATTTATATTAATGTACATTAAGAGATTAAGCCTGGATTCGAATTCTAGCTTCCTCATTTAGTACTTGCATGAGTACTTTTCCCAAGTTATTTGACTTCCCTCAATCAAAGATCCCACTAACTTCATGGGATGCCATCTGTTGTGCAGTTCACAACCTAGGAAGTAAAATATGGCAGCCAAAGAAAGTTTACTTTTATCTCTTGAATGTGGATGGTAATACCTCATTATTGTGTTTTGTTTTGTTTTTTTTTCTGGTGGAGGAAGAGGAAAGTTCTATTCTGTAATCTACGTAAGGAAGTTAGAAGAGTGTCATGAACACAGTACTCTTGCAACAATTAAGGAATGTTCATGTTAATAGCTTCTATCCCTCATCTACCTTTGCAGCACAACTACTTGAAAATATTTTAAACCATGGTATCCAAAATTTCACAAGCTCTGATTAATCCATTATCTACTCCCATTCATTTTATCTACTCTGTGTCAGAAGTAGCCCCAGAATTTTTTAGGCAACCCATTCTAATGTCAGAATAGAATGAATTGGAAATCTGAGACATGCCTCTTAAACAAGTTTGTGAAAAATATTTTACTATCACAGGAATAGTTAACCACGTTGCAATATCTGTGGTCTGTCAATCTATGATTATTTATATTTTAACTTCATCAAACAATATCACTTTCCAATAACACTTTATAGCTTCCATACCCTTTAGAACAGAGCATTTAAAGACTCAACAGAAATCTGCTAAGCATTACTTCATTACTCTGAAAGAATTCATCATAATTAACACATAATTGCAATAATTAACTTACCCTTGCTCTGCCTCTGTCTCCTCTTGAGTGTTTTATGTTGGAGATAAAATGATAAGCGCCATAGAGAAAACTTTTTACTGAAGGCAAATTTAATCTGAGATCCAGAGAAGAAAGACAAAAGAAAAGGCACAATGTCACTATTGGTGTGGAAATGCCCGATGTCCTTTGTGCTTCTTAGTTATCTTTCAAAAGTGTAATATTGAAAGGAGGTTTTGGGATCCTCTCTGATTTGTAGTATTTGTTCTGAATTGTCTGGAATTCTATTTGTTTTCTTGCCCAGTGCTGACATGGGGTTGATGGCTATAGGTTTCTTGTCATTGTCCCCACAGGATCGTTTTCCTTATCAGCTCTTGGCAGACTGTGACCATTTAAGGAGAGACTTCTTTAGTGGTTTATCAACCTTATTTTCATAGCTTCTTATTTTCCAGTGTCAAAAAGTATTATATGCATTAAAAAAATGCACTCATCCATGCCAGGCAATTGTAAGTAGAATTGTATTTTAAGTAATAAACAAAAATGACCTTGGAATGTCTGACAGCTTGTCGGAAATATGACCATTTCTTCAAGTCGAGTTTTATTTAAGAACACAAGAGCTAAGCTTAAGGGAAATAGACTGTTTTAAGAAGAAAAAACTGGAAAATGATAGCTTACATGTTTGAAGCCCATCAACTCACACTATTATAAAAACCCACCAAGGGGTGCAGGGGACTGAAGTGAAAATCTGTACATAGCAAACAGCAAAACAAAACCATAGGAGAATAGCAAGTCGGAAAGGAAAGAATCCGAATCTCAAACCTTGAAACGTTCCCTTTGTCTCACTGATTGTCATAAACGATTCCAGGGATTTATGACCAAGCAAGGCAAGGATTCAGGATGCACATGTTGGGGATTTATTCTACGATGCAGCTTATGAAAACAGTGAACCAATTTGCCATAATAAAAAAAAAAAAAGTGTGTGCTTTCCAGAAATTTCTTGAGAAAATATTGCCAGATTGGGTAATAACTTTGTGAATAAGCCTCAAAATAGAGGGCTTTGTGGTGCTTAATAATCAAGACAGGATCTGGGAATTGAACAAAATGCATTTTGTCTTCAGTTATTTGCATAACAGCAGTTTTATTTTTAAAGGTTTCATGCTGAAACTAGGAATGCTCTAAAAAGAGAAACAGTGAGAATTCCCACTTTGAAACAAACTGAGCAGGAGTGAAAATATCACCAAGTGGTCTGGCTGCATCTCAGGATTGTTGTAAAAATAAGTTATGGTGAAGCCAGGCCTGAGTCAAAGGCTATGGACACAGAGGTCAGGATAACGGCTGAGTACCGAGGATCACATTCCATTCCCATTGCTATGAAAATAGAAAGCAAACATGAAGAATGAAGTTTTGGTGGATACTGAGAATTGCAGGCAGAACAGAAGCTTGGTTTTTTTCCTTATGAAGAAGGGATGCAGAAAATGGTGTGCCTTTGCCTTCAAATCCATAAAGTATCAAACATGTGCATATTACTAATAATATTGTGATATCATTGCCCAATGCAATTGTTTGTTTGTTTGTTTGTTTTTTTATAGAAATGAGTATAAACAACTAAAGTAAATCACTTCCTACAAGTACTAAAAACTGTACTTCCTTGTTCTGTGTACTTTACCATGCAGGAGCTCCTTTAATCTTGAATAGCCAAGTTTGGAAAATGAGTTTTAATTTGGAGACCAAACATAATATGACTTCCAAATAATAAGCTTTAACACATAACATAGCTTTTCAAATTCTCAAACCTCAAATTCTCAAAATACGTTTTTTTTTTATATACATAGGTTATAACCAGTTGACTATATCAAAATAGTAATTTTCATTTATTGTTGAAATCATGTTAAAGCACACATTTTGCTATTGGCCACTACATTTTCTATTTATTGGTAATTTTCTCCATCAGTCCTTGAGGTTAACTTCTATTGTTTTGTGAAAGCAATTTAGCTGTGAATCTAAATAAGAAAAAAATATGTCTAGATCTCAATACTTGTATGCAAGCCACTAATAACTAATTTCTTACTTGGAATAAAATCATCATAAATAATGGACCCATTCCTACCCGCTGGAGAATAATTTTCTATACAAAGAATTTTGAAAATAATAATATTTTAAGACCACAAAGAAATGTTATTGGAATATCACTTAGTATAATTCCCATTGCATAGATAAAGAAATTGAACCTCAAATTACAGTAATTTGCCCATATCACATAGTGGCAACAACATTAAGAGTTAAATGGATTCCCAGAAGATTTTAAACTCTGTGAAGCAAGAGTATTTTTTTTTAACCTTTAAAGTATCCAAAGTGCATATTACAATTCCTTGCACATATAGTCATCAGGTAATATTTAACGAATGAAACATATTTCAGAAAGTTTTTTAAGTTGAAATTTGGGGATGATATGTGTATATCTACAAAGTCAAGACTTCACATTTCATCTCCCTGAACTTAAACTTCTTTTCTTTAAGATTTTATTTATTTGAGAGTGGGAGCGATGGAGAGTGTACAAGCAGGGATAGAGGAAGAGGGAGAAGCAGACTCTCCCTTGAACAGGGAGCCTGATGCAGGGCTCAATCCCAAGACCCCGAGATCATGACCTGAGCTGAAGGCGCCACCCAGGCACCCCCGAAATTTCAACTTGTTAAGTGTTTAGGGATAATATATCTATCGTATGTGTCTCAGGACAAAGTAAAGTGCCTAGTACATAATAAATGTTAAATAAAAAAGAGTTGAATGAATGAATATAAAATATGTAATATCTTATATATTGGTTGTAGTGATGAACAGTGTTTAGTTTTAATATTAACAATAGCAATATTAATTAATAGTTGGATTAATGACTTTAAATATATATCTAGTATATCTAAAATATATCTCACTTTAAAAGAAAACAGCTACAAAATCAGATAACCAGATGTGATTGTTGGTTTTGTGTACCAGTTTAATAAGGCTATAGTACCCAATTAGTTGATCAAACTACTCTAGGTGTTCCTGTGAAGATATATTTTTTTTATTGAAGTTAGATTTGCCAACATATATTATAACATCCAGTGCTCATCCCATCAAGTGCCCTCCTCAGTGCCTACCACC
The DNA here is from genome assembly GCF_003254725.2 of Canis lupus dingo. Taxonomy (NCBI): domain Eukaryota; kingdom Metazoa; phylum Chordata; class Mammalia; order Carnivora; family Canidae; genus Canis; species Canis lupus. The sequence continues at coordinate 5,417,757 of NC_064261.1, read as the reverse complement.
CAGTCACCCCATCCCTCCACCCACCTCCCCTTCCACTACCCCTTGTTCATATCCCAGAGTTAGGATTCTCTCATGTTTTGTCACCCTCTCTAATTTTTCCCACTCATTTTCCCTCCTTTCCCTTATAATCCCTTTCCCTATTTCTTATATTCCCCAAATGAGTGAAACCATATGATGATTGTTCTCCGATTGACTTACTTTACTCAGCATAGTGAGGATATTTTTATAGATGTGTCTCACACCTAACATCAGTTGACTTTAAATAAAGCTTACCCTATATAGTATGAGTGGGCCTCATCCAATCAGCTGAAAACCTTAAAAGCAAAAATTGAGGTTTCTTAGAGAAAACAAATTTTGCCTCAAGTCTGCAACATATAAACCTTGAGTTTCTAGCATGCCAGTCTGACCTACAAATTTCAGAATTGCCAGTCCCCACAATCATGTAAGCCTAGTCCTTGCATTACATAAAATGCACATACCTCTTATTTGTTCTATTTTTCTGGAGAATTATGAGTAATACACCAGAACTACAAAATCAACTTGGGAAATATTTGGCACTTCCTACTAACAGAATCTTACTGTCATTCTTAACATTAGGTAATTTAAACTACTTAGGGATCCATGATTAAAAACCAAAAAACAATTAAATATATCACTGAATAGTTGGCTAAAAATGTGTGTTGTCTCATCTATTCATTTTTCTCTCTCCTGAACAAAGTATTCAGAATCTTAGCCAGGGTTCTCTATTAGGTCATGATTTTCACAAAGATATTAAGATCCTTTATAAGCAAACATAGCTTAAATATTCCCACTTTGTGACCTGCTTTACATCTTCAATTCCTTGAATATAATCACCCACTTCTCTCTTGTACGACTAAAATGTGTCACAGAAAGGAAAACAATGTTTTATAAAATATCTACCCAAATACTGAAACAAATGAACTGATTTATGTTTCTAAAAAAGAAAGAATATGTAAAAACCAGACACCTGAAAACTGATTGGTTTACCCTTGCTGAGTATGTTTTGAAAAAGTTGAATTGAAACCATCTGTTGATGACTCATTCACTGTTGAATCACCTAAAGTATTTTTCTCCAACTCACAGCAATGTTCAACAAAATGCTTTCAAATTTTCTGAATTACCTTTTTCTACTAAAACAAAGAAATAACAAAAAAAAGTAAATTAATGTATCAGTGAAGGTTTGTCTGCAATTGATATGTTCGTGTGATTTTTCTTCATTAGTTTGTTTCTTCTACATGTAGTTTCTATAATTTTTTCAGTTTTATTGAGATATAATTATAATTGACATATGATCTTGTGTAAATTTAAGATGTATAGGTGTTGATTTGATACATTTATAAATTGCAAAATGATTACCACCATGGTATTAGCTACAACCTCCATCCCATCACATAGTTATGATTTCTTACTTGTGGTGAGAATCTTTAAGGTCTATTCTCTTAGCAACATTCAAGTATAAGATACAGTATTATTAGCTATAAATACTATGCTATACATTAGGTCCCCAACCTTATTCATATTGTTACTGGAAGTCTGTACCCTTTGACCAATATCTCCCCATTTCTCCAACTCTCCAACCCCAGAAACCACAACTCTTCTCTTTTTCTCGGAGTTTGTCTTTTTTAGATTCCACATATAAATGATATCATACAGTATTTATCTTTCTCTGTCTGACTTATTTCACTTAACATAGCAACCATCAAGGTCTCTCCGAGTCATCCCATTGGTGGGATTTTTGGCTTTCTCATAGCTGAGAAAGCACGTCTTTATCCATTTATCAGTTGACAGGTACTTAGGTGGTTTCCATATCTCTTGATTATTGTGAGTAATGGTGCTATGAACATGGGAGTGTAGATACCTCTACAAAATCCTGATTTCAGTTCTTTTGGATATATATATACCCAGAAGTGGGATTGCTGGATTATATGGAAGTTCTGTTTTTAATTTTTGAATTTAATTTCTGGAAAAAAGTGCTCATACCTGTCATTTGTATGTCTTGTTTGGAAAACTGTCCATTCAGTTTCTCTGTCCATTTTTTAAGAGGTTTTACGCTATTTGCACTTGACTTGTATGCGTTTTTTGTATATTCACAGTGTGATTCCTGGTGCTGGCATCTCTGTGTGGTCATGGAGCAACCAAAGCTGGAAGGACCATGGGAAGGGTACCAAGGCTTCAACAGGAAGGAAATAGAAGGTTCAGAGGACAGTGATCAGGAGGTTGCAACAAAAGCAATGGATTCTAAAAGTTAGTCCAGAAGCATGGTTTTAGTAAACATTTGGTCAGTAATTTGAAACAGAGGACATTTCTTTTTCTGTAGATAGTACTAATAGTCAGAAAATCAGCACACATACCGAAGAATAAACAACACCATTAACCAGTTGGATCTAATTGATAGCTATAGAACACTACACTCAACAGCAGCAGGCTATATGGGCTTTTCAAGCACACATGGAGCATTCACCAAGATAGACCATTTTTAGGGTTATAAAACACATCTCAGGGTGTCTGGGAGGCTCTGTCAGTTAAGAAGCTGCCTTTGGCTCAGGTCCTAATCCCAGGATTCTGGGATCAGGCCCCGCAACAGACTCTGTTCAGCAGGGTGTCTGCTTCTCCCTCTCCCTCTGTACACACACACATTCTCTCTCCCTCTCTCAAGTAAATAAATAAAATCCTTAAAAAAACTTAAAAACTAAAACACACCCCAACAAACTGAAAAGAAGTGAAATGATACCATGTGTGTCCTTTAACTATGATAGAGTTAACCTAGATTAATAACAAAAAGATAACAGAAAAATCTCCAAATATCTGCAAATTAAATAATACATTTTAAAATAATTCTTGAGTTAAAGGTTAACTCTCAAGAAAAAATACTCAGGACTAAATGGAAATAATAATATATGTAAAAATCTATAGAGAAAGCACTGGAGAGAGAGAGAGAGAGAGAGGGCACTGGAACAATGCTAAAGCAGCATAACAGCTAAAAGAACACTAAGAGAGAAATTTACAAATGCTCATATTAAAACAGAAGGAAAATCTCAAATTAATTATCTAAACTTTTGCCAGCAAAGACAAAGAAGAGGACCGGGAAGAGATCAAAGCAAGCCTAAACCCAGCAGAAGGAAAGAAACAGTAAAGTGCAGAAATCAATGAATTCGAAAACAGATCATTAGGATATGCCTACATTAAAATGATGAATCAGTGCAAGACCCAGGAATTACGAGAGAATGAGAGAAGGAAAGAAAAAAAAAAGAGAGAGATGATTTTCTTTGTATTTGAGGGAGAATATTATTTTAAATATTTTATTTATTTATTAATGAGAAACAGGCAGAGATATAGGCAGAAGAAGAAGCAGACTCCCCGGTGAGCATGGAGTTGATGCGGGAGTTGAACCCAGGGCCCTGGAATCATGACCTGAGCCAAAGGCAGATGCTCAACCACGGAGCCACCTAGGTGCCCTCTGAGGGAGAATTTTAAAGAAGAATATGTTGGTCATAAATGTTGATACTGCAAAGATCAAATAGGAAAATTAGAAGCAGTAGTTTAAGGGTGACAATTGGAGAATCATTCTTGACTTTTGATATAATGATAATATCAAGTTGGTGTAGAAGTGATATTTCAATTACCCAAATAGAAAGTAAGAAATAAAGAATGGAAATAATTTTCTAGGCACTCTTGAGGGAAGAGTGGGAGCTTGATCAGGTGACAGAATTCAAGAAAGGTATTTTAAATTCTTTTTTTTTTTTTAATTTTTATTTATTTATGATAGTCACAGAGAGAGAGAGAAAGAGAGAGGCAGAGACACAGGCAGAGGGAGAAGCAGGCTCCATGCACCAGGAGCCCGATGTGGGATTCGATCCCGGTCTCCAGGATCACGCCCTGAGCCAAAGGCAGGCGCCAAACCACTGCGCCACCCAGGGATCCCAAGAAAGGTATTTTAATACTTTTCACAACTGACCATGATTGAAGGTCTTGGCAAAAAGCCAAAGGGAGAGAGTAAATAAAAGATGAGTAATTAGAAGATGAAAGAAGAGAAGAAAGAAAGATCAATGGGACAAGATCAAGGGAATGCAGGTGTGATGGATTGTCAGCAGAATAGACTGGGGGTGTCATGGCTGGGGAGCGCAGGAAGATGTTAATTTGGAAAAGGGAATAACATTTCATCCTCTGAAAAGAGAAATGATAAGCAAATCAGAGAAAATGTGCAAAGACATTTTGACAGGGATGGGGAGCAAACACTAAAGTCATAATGGATGGCTTTACTTGTAAGTTAGGAGGCAAGTTGAACTCATTCTAATTGTGAGAGGGTCAGAGTGGCCTTAGGACCTTCAGGGAAGTAAATATCCTGCAACATCTGCAAAGAGACCTGGACAGATTTATTTCTCTCTGAACAAGAAGAACACTGTTCAGAACAAAAGGCCCAACTGAGGTGAGATGTTATAAATTTTAATGAAACACAGAAGCATGACTAAAGAATTTCTCCTAAACCTAGTGGTGAAACGTCTCCACCATTTTCTTGGTACTAACAGGGAGGGGACTGGAGCCTGACAAGATGGTAGACTTTGGGCATCAATTAATGGGCATTTGAAGTTTAAAACATTACTATGTCACAAACTGAATTCTGAAAGAAATAGGAGGTACTGACTGTTGCCTGGAATGTAACATAACACAAAAAAAGAACATTTTTAAATATTTATTTATTTATTTACTCATGAGAGACACAGAAAGAGAGAGGCAGAGACACAGGCAGTTGGAGAAGCAGGCTCCATGCAGGGAGCCTGATGTAGGACTCGATCCTGGGACTCCAGAATCACTCCCTGGGCAGAAGGCAGGCACTAAACCGCTGAGCCACTCAGGGATCCCCAATAATCTGCAGTTTTAACTCAGTTATTTTCTTTTTTATACTTTCTTGGAATTTTTATTCCATTTCTCTCCCATATCTTTTATCTGTCTCTTTGACCACTCCACTTTCTGACAGGGTACATTTCTCTCTCCCGTCATTCCTCCACTAACTCTCCTGGAAACCTATAACTTGGCACTTATTTAAATACATCCATATTTTCACCATATTTTAAAAAGTCTAATTTTCCAAGGAAAAAATACTTCTAAAGTCAAGATTTTAAAATTAAACAATAAAAAATTAAACAACACTCTTGAATATTCTAGCACTCTAACTATATACTAGTTTTAATCCATACTCAGGTTTTCCGTATAATCTAATTAAAACTGAAAGCATGTGCACAAGACAAATTATCAAAATAATCAATAGGAATAATTCTCAAAAAAAAAATAGGAACAATTCTCCTTCTTTTAATACTTGCCACCTATCATTTTGTTACTTTTATCCATATCTATTAAACCATAGAATCTTTCAAAGGAAAAAGAAAGCACTTTCCTTGAACTTTTAATTTCTAGTTGCAAAGACTCTTAGCAATGCAGTTAACCAAAAAGACAAAAAAAAAAAAAAATTGGCCTTATGTGAGCAGAGAGATTTTCTTATGCCACAGAGTTTTACTAAATTTCTAGAACTTGACTATTATTTAAAGCATGATGCATCTGATGGCAATAGGAATCTATACCAGAGCAGTGTTAATACTTTGATTCACATTTTTGATTTAATTAAAATTCTTCCCTGCCTTTAGATTGGTCTCCTTTATATCTGAAGTTAAATCCCTTTGTCTCCTCTGCCTGTGGGCCCAAACTGATTTACACAGCTGCACTGGTAGACAGTTCAAAACCATGCTTAGAATAGTTTATTCCATTTTCACTGTTTTGATTTAAATACACGCTTCAAACATCAAGGCCAGTCACTTCCCAAGGCCTACAGGAAAATTGTACAGGCATCTTTCTAGTTTCCTGGGTAATTGTGGCAACGCTAGACCCACTAACATGCCTAGTTTGAGGACGACATTTAAAGGCATGTCTAAGCTGTTACAGAACAATTATAACTGGAAATGACATCAAACAAAGTTGAAAAGCGTAGCCTGTGAGACATATTCTTCCTAGAAATGAGAGCTCAGGCTTATAAAAACTTGCTAAAACTCTTAGGCTTGAACGTAAGTTTAACTGAAACGAAGGTGCAGATATGTCATATTTTAACGTATAAGTTGTACAGCCAATTCTTTTTATAAAAATCCTTTAAAAATAAAATAAAAATCTTTTTTTAAAAAGTTTTTTTATTTCAATTCCAGTAGGTCGGATACAGTGTGATAGTAGTGTCAAGTGTACAATACAGTGATTCAGCACTTCCGTACATCACCCGGTGCTCATCACAGCAAGGGCACTGCTTAATGCCCATCACCTTTTTCACCCCCTTCCCTTCTGGCAACCATCAGTTTGTTCTCCATAGTTAAGAATCTGTTTCTTGATTTGCCCCTCTCTCTTCTATTTTCCTTTGTCATTTGTTTTGTTTCTTAAATTCCACCCTTGAGGGAAATCGTATTGTACTCATAAAAAAATGAATAATCCATTATATGTTGTCATACATTTGGGGAATATAAATAATAGTGAAAGGGAATAGAAGGGAAAGGAGAAGAAATGGGTAGGAAATATCAGAAAGGGAGACAGAACATGAAGACTCCTAACTCTGGGAAACGAACTAGGGGTGGTGGAAGGGGAGGAGGGTGGGGGGGTGGGGGTGACTGGGTGATGGGCACTGAGGGGGGCACTTGATGGGATGAGCACTGGCTGTTATTCTGTATGTTGGCAAATTGAACACCAATAAAAAATAAATTTATTATTAAAAAAATGAATGATGTAAAGACAACTCTGTTGGTAGGAGAGAAGATCAAGAAGATCTCACCCCAGCTACATGGTAAAGAATTTGAAGGACCCACAGAGAAAAGTATTAAATAGCATTTTCTTCATAAATCCTTGTGAAGAAGACATTTGTCTCAAAGTCAAATTGTGATCTTTACAGTCAGGTGTTTCTCCATCTTCAGAATGTAAATATATGTCCAAAGACTGATGCATTTTTAAATATGGAATGTCTTGGGTGTTGATTTTGCCTGCCACAGAATATAATACTTTGATATTAAAATATATTTCTCAGTGGCCAATAATGTAGTTAATTATGGACTCTTCAACACACCCACGTACACACACACACACAGACACACACACACACACGAAACAAATGAACAGTTTTATTTTTTTTTTAATTTTTATTTATTTATGATAGTCACAGAGAGAGAGAGAGAGAGGCAGAGACACAGGCAGAGGGAGAAGCAGGCTCCATGCACCGGGAGCCTGACATGGGATTCGATCCCGGGTCTCCAGGATCGCGCCCTGGGCCAAAGGCAGGCGCTAAACCACTGCGCCACCCAGGGATCCCTAAATGAACAGTTTTAAAGAGATGCTCTATAAGTTATATGGTAAATTCCCCAACATCAACTCCTATGTTTATTTATTTAACTCATATAGGGTTTTCCATGTGCCAAGCATTCTCCTAAATACTTTATAGGTATAAACATACTTAATGCTCATAACCATCCTACAGTCATGCACTATTAGTGCCATAATTTTACATATGAGGAAACTGAGGCACAGAGAGGTTGAGCAGATTGCCCAAGGTAGTAAGCGTCAGAGCAAAGTTAGAGAAATCTCCTAAGATGGGATTCAAACTGAAGTACTCTCTGTAGTTCCCTTTAGCAGTGGCTATGTCCACTCCTGCTAAAAGAAAGCAAATTTAGGGTCACACTTCTCCACATTTTAACCAGTTGTCTGTTTTAGATAATTAG